>NW_012291706.1:0-8818 GCF_000151885.1 Dipodomys ordii | reverse complement strand
CAGCGGGAAACAGCGGTAACCCTGCGGGGACACAGTGGGACACAGCGGGGGACACAGCGGGACACAGCTGGAGACAGCGGGGGACATAGCGGAACACAGTGGGGGACAGAGCGTGGGACACAGCGATACACAGCGGGGACAAAGCTGGACAAAGCGGGGTATACACAGCGAGACACAGCGGGACACAGTGGGACACAGCGAGGACAAATCATGAGAAACAGCGGGGGACAGAGAGGGAGAAAGCGGGGGACACAGTGAGGACACAGCAGGACACAGTGGGACACAGCTGGGACACAGCGGGACACAGCGGGACACAGCGGAGGACACAGCGGGACACAGTGTTGATACAGCAGGGACACAGTGGGACACAGCAGGGTACACAGCTGCGGACACAACGGGGCACATCGGGGGACACAGCAAGGACTCAGCGGAACACAGCGTGGGACAGAGTGAGGACACAGCGGGACACAGCGGGACACAGCGGGACACAGCAGGAACACAGCAGTAGACACAGCGGGACACAGCAGGGGACACAGCGGGACACAGCGTGGGACACAGGGAGGACAGAGCAGGACACAGCGGGACACAGCGGGGGACACAGCGGGACAGAGCGGGGGACCCAGCGAGGACACAGCGGGACACAGCAGGGGACACAGTGAGGACACAGTGGGTGACACAGCGGGGGACACTGCGGGACACAGCGGGGAAAACAGCGAGGACACAGCGGGACCCAGCGGGACACAGCGTTGATACAGCGGGGACACAGCGGGACACAGCGGGGTACACAGCTGGGGACACAAGGGGACACAGTGGGGGACATAGCGGGACACACTGGGACACAGCGGGACACAGCGGGGCACAGCGGGGACAAAGCGGGAGACACAGCGGGGAACAGAGCAGGACACAGCGGGGGACACAGCGAGGACACAGCGAGGACACAGCGGGACACAGCCGGGGACACAGCGGGACACAATGGGGAACACAGTGGGGGACACAGCGGAACACAGCGGCACACAGCAGGGGACACAGTGGTGACACAGTGGTACACAGAGTGGGACACAGCGAGGACACAGCAAAACACAGCATGCGACAACGCGGGAGACAGCGGGGGACACAGCGAGGACACAGCGGGTCACAGAGGGGACACAGCGGGACACATCGGGGGACACAACGACGACACAGCAGGACTCAGTGGGGGACACAGCGGGGGACACAGCGGAACTCAGCGGGGAACACTGGGGGGACACAGCGGGTCACAGCGGGGACAAAGCGGGAGACACAGCGGGGAACAGAGCAGGACACAGTGGGGGACACAGCGAGGACACAGTGGGACACAGCGGGGACACAGCGGGGACTCAGCGGGGACACAGTGGGGGACAAACGGGACACCACGGAACACAGCGGGACACAGCAGACACAGCGGGGACAATGCGGGCATACAGCGGGCAACAGCGGGGGCACAGCAGGACACAGCAGAGGACAGAGGGGGGGACACACCAGGACACAACGGGGACCAAAGTGGGACTCAGCGGGGGACACAGCAGGGGACAAAGCGGAACACCACGGGACACAGTGTGACACAGCGGGACACAGCGGGGACACTGCGGGGACACAGCGGGACAAAGCAGGGGACACAGTGGGACACAACGGGACATAGCGGGGGACACAGCAGGGGACAGCGGGGAACAGAGAGGGGACACAGCGTGACACAGGGGTGACACAGCTGGACACAGCAGGGTACACAGCGGGACACAGCAGGCACACAGCGGGGACACAGCGGGGTACAGTTGGACACAGTGGGGACAGAGCGGTGGACACAGCAGTGGACACATCGGGGGACACAGAGGGGACACAGTGGGACACAGCGGGGGACACAGCGAGGACACATTGGGACACAGCGGGGACACAGCGGGACTCAGCGGGGTCCACAGCAGTACACAGCGGGACACAGCGGGACACAGCGGGGGACACAGTGGGACAGAGCAGGGTACACAGCAGGGGACACAGAGGGACACAGCGGGACACAGCGGGGGACCCAGCGAGGACAATTTGCGACACAGAGGCGACACAGCTGGACTCAGTGGGGGACACAGCAGGACACAGCATTACACAGCGGGACACAGCGGGACACAGTGGGACAGAGCAGGACAGAGCAGGGTACACAGCAGGGGACACAGAGGGACCCAGCGGGACACAGGGGGGACACTGCGGGACACTGCGGGACACTGCGGGAGACACAGCGAGGACACAGCGTGACACAGCAGAACACAGCAGGACACAGTTGGGACACAGCAGGGGACACAGCCGGACACAGAGGGGGACAAGCGGGACACAGTGGGGGACACGTGGGGACAATGCGGGACACAGCGGGGGACACAGCGATGACAAAGCGGGACACAGCGGGGACACAGCGGGACTCAACACAGTCACAGCGGGACACAGCGGGACACCTCGGGGACACAGCAGGGGACACAGCGGGACACAGCGGGGGACACAGCGGGACACAGCGGGCGACACAGGGGGAACAAAGCGGGACACAGCAGGGGACACAGCGAGGACTCAGCGGGACACATCTGGGACACAGCGGGAATCAGCGGGAGACACAGCGGGACACAGTGGGACAGAGCGGGGACACAGCAGGGACACAGCGGGGGACACAGTGGGACAGAGCAGGGGACACAGCAGGGGAAACAGAGGGACAGAGCGGGACACAGCGGGGGACACAGGGTTGACAGAGCGGGACACAGCGGGGGACACAGTGAGGACACATTGGGACACAGTGGGGACACAGCGGGACTCAGCGTGGGACACAGCAGTACACAGCGGGACCCAGCGGGACACAGCGTCAATACAGCGGGGACACAGCGGGGTACATAGCTGGGGACACAACGGGACACAGTGGGGGCCATAGCGGGACACAGCAGGACACAGCGGGACACAGGGGGTCACAGCGGGGACAAAGCGGGGACTCAGCAGGGGACACAGCGGGTGACAAACGGGACACCACGGAATACAGGGGAATACAGCGGGACACAGCGGGGGACACAGCAGGACACAGCGGGACACAGAGGTGGACACAGCGGAACACAGCAGGGGACACAGCGGGGGACACAGCGGGACACAACGGGGACAAAGCGACACTCAGCGGGGGACACAGGAGGGGACAAAGTGGAACACCACGGGACACAATGTGACACAACAGGACACAGCGGGGACACTGTGGGGAAACAGCGGCACGAAGCAGGGGACATAGTGGGACACAGCGGGACACAGCGGGGGACAGAGCAGGTGACAGCGGGGGACAGAGAAAGGACAGAGCGGGACACAGCGGTGACACCGCTGGACACAGTGGGGTACACAGCAGGACACAGCAGGCACACAGCGGGGACACAGCGGGACACATCGGGACACAGTGGGGACAGAGCGGGACACAGAGGGACACAGCGGGGTACACAGCGGGACACACAGGGGACACAGTGAGGACACAGCGGGACACAGCGGGGACAAAGCGGGGGACACAGCGGGACACAGCAGGGACACAGCGGGACCCAGAGGGACACAGCGGGGGACATAGTGGGACACAGCGGGGGACACAGCGACGACAAAGCGGGACACAGCGGGGAAACAGCAGGACTCAGCAAAGTCACAGCGGGAAACAGCGGAACAAAGCAGGGACACATCGGGACACAGTGGGGACAGAGCGGGACACAGAGGGACACAGAGGGGTACACAGCGGGACACACGGGGGACACAGTGAGGACACAGCGGGACACAACGGGGACAAAGCGGGGGTCACAGCGGGACACAGCGGGACACAGCGGGGGACATAGTGGGACACAGCGGGGGACACAGCGACGACAAAGCGGGACACAGCAGGGAAACAGCAGGACTCAGCAGGGTCACAGCGGGACACAGCAGGGGACACAGCGGGACACAGCGTGGGACACAGCGGGTCACAGCGGGGAATACAGAGGGACACAGTTGGGAACACAGAGGGACACAGCGGGACACAGCGGGTACAGCGGGGACACAGAAGGGGACAGCGGGGACCCACCAGGGGACAACGTGGACACAGCGGGACACAGCGGGGGACACAGCGGGAAACAGCGGGGGACACAGGGGGGACAAAGCGGGACACAGCAGGGGACACAGTGGAATACAGCGGGACACAGCCGGGACACAGCGGGTGACACAGTGGGACAGAGCATGGGATACAGCAGGGGCCACAGAGGGACACAGCGGGACACAGCGGGGGACACAGCGAGGACACAGCGGGACACAGCAGGGGACACAGCGAAGACACATTGGGACACAGCGGGTACACAGCGGGACTCAGCGGGGGGCACAGCAGGACACAGCGGGACACAGCGGGACACAGCGGGGCACAACAGGGACACAGCGTGTGACACAGCAGGGGACACAGCGGGACACAGCGGGGGACACAGCAGGACACAGCAGGGGACACAGGGAGGACACAGCGGGACACAGCGAGGGACACAGCGGGGGACAAAGTGGGACACAGCGGGGGACACAGTGGGACACAGCGGGGTACACAGAGAGGACACAGCGGGACCAAGCGGGACACAGCATCGATACAGCGAGGACACAGCGGGACACAGCGGGACTCAGCAGGATCACAGCGGGACACAGAGGGACACAGCGGGAAACAGCGAGACACAGCAGGGGACAGAGCGGGACACAGCGGGGGACACAGGGGGACAAAGCGGGACACAGCGGGGGACACAGCGGAATACAGCGGGACACAGCGGGGACACAGTAGGGACACAGCAGGGGCACAGTGGGACAGAGCAGGGGATACAACAGGGGCCAAAGAGGGACACAGCGGGACACAACGGGACACAGCGGGGGACACAGTGAGGATACATTGGGACACAGCAGGTACACAGCGGGACTCAGCGGGGGACACAGCAGGACACAGCGGGACACAGCGGTACACAGCGGGACACAGAGGGGCACAGTGGGGACAAAGTGGGCGACACAGCGGGTACAGAGCAGGACACAGCAGGGGACACAGCGAGGACACAGCGGGACACAGCGGGGACACAGTGGGGACACAGTGGGGGACACTAAGGGGCACAAACGGGACAACACGGAACACAGCGGGACACAGTGGGATACAGCGGGGACACTGCATGGATACAGCGGGACACAGCGAGGGACACAGCAGGACACAGCGGGACACAGATGGGGACAAGGCGGGACACAGCGAGGGACAGAGCAGGGGACACAGCGAGACACAACGGGTACAAAGCGAGACACAGCAGATTACACAGCGGGCACACAGCCAGGACACAGCCGGGACACAGCGGAACACAGTGGGGAAAGAGCGGGACAAAGCCTGACACAGCGGGACACAGCGGGGTACACAGCGGGACTCACGGGGGACACAGCGGGGCACACAGTGGGACACACGGTGGACACAGCGAGGACACAGCGGGACACAGTGAGGACACAGCGGGACACAGAGGGGGACAGAGGGGGACACAGCGGGGGACACAGGGAAGACACATTGGGACTCAGCGGGGACACTGCGGGACTCAGCGGGGGACACTGCAGTACACAGCGGGACACAGCGGGACACAGAGGGGGACACAGTGGGACAGAGCGGGGGACACAGCAGGGGACACAGAGGGACTCTTCTGGACACAGCGGGGGACACTGGGGGACACAGCGGGACACAGGGGGGGATACAGCGAGGACACATTGGGACACTGCGGGGATTTGCGGGACTCATCAGGGGACTTGCGGGACACACTGGGCACACAGCGGGGACACAGCGGAGAAAGAGCGGGACACAGCGCGACACAGTGGGTCACAGCGGGGTACACAGTGGGACACACGGGGAACACAGTGTGGACACAGCGGGACACAGCAGGGGACACAGGGGGGACACAGCGGGATTCAGCAGGATATAGAGGGGGACTCTGTGGGACATAGTAGAGGACACTGCAGGGAACTCCTGTGGGACACAGCTGGACACAGCGTGGGAAACAGGGGGGACACAGGGGGGACACAGCAGGGGACACAGCGGGGCCTCAGCGGGGGACACAGCAGTACACAGCGGGTCACAGCGGGACACAGTGGGTGACACAGAGGGGTTAACAGCGGGACACAGCGGGGAACACTGCGAGGATCACAGCGGGACCAAGCGGGACACAGCGTCGATACAGCGGGGACACAGCGGGACACAGCGGGGTACACAGCTGGGGACCCAGCGGGACACAACGGGACACAGCAGGACCCAGCGGGGAAACAGCGGGGACACAGTGGGACACAGCAAGGACACAGCGGGACAAAGCGGGACACTGCAGGGCACAGCGGGGGACACAGCGGGACACAGCGGGGGACACTGGGAGGACACAGCGGAACACAGCATGGGACAAAGTGAGGACACAGCGGGACACAGCGAGACACAGCAGGACACAGCGTGAAACAGAGGTGAACCTGCAGGGACAAAGTGGGACACAGCGGGGGACACAGCGGGACCCAGCGGGACACAGCGGGGGACACAGCAGGACACAGTGGGGACAAAGCGGGACACAGCGGGGGACACAGCAGGGACAAATCGTGACACAGTGGGGGACACAGCGAGGACACAGCGGGACAAAGCGGTGACACAGCGGGACTCAGCTGGGGACACTGCGGGACACATCGGGACACAGCGGGGACACAGCAAGGACACAGCGGGGGACACAGCAAGACACAGCCGGACACAGCCGGGGACACAGAGGGACACTGCGAGAGACACAGCGGGGGACAGAGCGGGACACAGCGGAGAACAAAGAGAGGAAACAGCGGGACCCAGCGGAACACAGCGTCGATAGAGCGGGGACACAGAGGGACACAGCGGTGACACAGGGGGACTCAGCAGGGGATACTGCGGGACACAGCGGGGGACACAGCGGGACAGAGTGGGGAACACAGAGAGGACACAGCAGGACCCAGCGGGACAAAGTGTCGATACAGCGGGAGCCCAGCGGGACACAGCGGGGTACACAGCTGATGACACAAAGCGACACAGTTGGAGACACAGCGGGGCACAGCGGGGACAAAACGGGAGACACAGTGGGGAACAGAGCAGGACACAGCGGGGGACACAGAGAGGACACAGTGGGGACACAGCGAGACTCAGCCGGGGACACAGCGGGGGAAAAAGCGGGACACCACGGGACACAGTGGGACACAGCGGGACACAGCGGGGTCACTGCAGGGACACAGCGGGACACAGTGGGGGACAAAGCGGGACACAGCCGGACACAGCGGGACACAGCGGGACACAGCCGGACACGGCGGGGGACACAGCGGAACACAGAGGGGGACACAGCGAGGACACAGTGGGACACAGCGGGACACAGCGGGGAACACAGCGAAGACACAGCAGAACACAGCGTGGGAAACAGCAAGGACACAGCGGGACACAGCGAGACAGAGCGGGATACAGTAGGGACACAGCAGTAGACACAGCGAGACACAGCAGAGGACACAGCGGGACACAGCGGGGAACACAGCGAGGACACAGCGGGGACACAGCGGGGACACTGCGGGAACATAGTGGGACACAGCGGGGCACACAGCGGGACACAGCGGGACACAGCTTGGGACACAGCAGGAACACAGCAGGACACAGCGGGGGACACAGCGAGGACACAGCGGGACACAGCGGGACACAGCGTGGGACAAAGCGGGAGACAGCAGGGGACACAGCGAGGACACAGAGGGACACAGCGGCGACACATAGAGGACTCAGCGGGGGACACAGTGGGGGACAGAGCGGGACACATCGGGACAATGCGGGGCACAGCGGGGAACACAGCGCGACACAGCGGGGGACCCAGAGGGACCCAGCGGGACACAGCGGGACACTGCGGGGCACAGCGGGGGACACAGCGGGACACAGCGGGGGACACAGGGAGGACACAGCGGAACACAGCATGGGACAAAGCGAGGACACAGCGGGACACAGCGAGACACAGCGGGACACAGCGGGGACCCAGCAGTGGACACAGCGGGACACAGCGGGGGACAAAGCGGGACACCACGGAACACAGCAGGACACACCGTGAAACAGCGGTGAACCTGCGGGGACACAGTGGGACACAGCGGGGGACACAGCGGGACCCAGCGGGACGTAGCGGGGGACACAGCGGGACAAAGAGTCTATAGAGCGGGGACACAGTGGGACACAGCGGTGACACAGCGGGACCCAGCAGGGACACAATAAGGACACAGCGGATGACACAGCGGGACACAGCAGGACACAGAGGGGCACACAGCGAGGGACACAGCGGGGGACACAACGGGACACAGCGGGGACACAGCGGGGACACTGCGGGACCCAGCAGGAAACAGCGGGACACAGCAGGACACAGCAGGGGACACAGTGGGACACAGCGGGGGACACAGCGGAACACAGCGGGGACACAGAGGGGACTCAGCAGTGCACATAGCGGGGGACAAAGCGGGACACCACAGGACACAGTGGGACACAGCAGGGACACTGTGGGGACACAGCGGGACAAAGCGGGGGACACAGCGTGACACGGCAGGACCCAGCGGGGAAACAGGGGGGACACAGTTTGACACAGCGAGGACACAGTGGGACATAGCGGGACACTGCGGGGCACAGCGGGGGACACAGCAGGACACAGCGGGGGACACAGGGAGGACACAGCGGAACACAGCATGGGACAATGCGAGGACACAGCGGGAAACAGTGAGACACAGCGGGACCCAGCGGGTACCCAGCAGTGGACACAGCGGGACACAGCGGGCGACAAAGCGGGACACCACGGAATGA
>NW_012291705.1:0-1638 GCF_000151885.1 Dipodomys ordii | reverse complement strand
GCACCCGCAGCACCGATTCCCAGCCGTCGGGGCGCCCGCAGTGCCCGGGCGGGCCGGCAGCGGCGGCGGCCGCGCCCCGGAGCGCGCACAGTCCGGGGACCCCGCGCGCGGCCCGCGGCGCCGGCCCGCCTGCGGTCCGGCCCGGCTCACGTCCAGCGGTCCCCGCGGCGCCCGGACCGCGCGATCGGCGTCCAGCAAAGAGACCCAGCCGGGCCCGAGCGCGACGGCGCGGACCCCGCCGGGCGCGCGCGGCTCCCAGGCGGCCGCTCGCGACCCCAGCGCCGGTAGGACGGCGGCGGCGGCCAGGAACACCAGCGCGGGCAGCACGGGCGGCGGCGACGGCGCCATGGCCCGGAGCCCGAGCCCGAGCCGGGCTCCCGAGCACAATCCATGCACCCGGCGCGCCTCCGCATGCACCCGGCGCGGCCGGGGGGCGGCTCCCAGGCGCCCGGCGACGGGCCCCCGGGACAGCCCGCGCCCCGCCTCCCCGGGAGCCCCGGCAGGTCCGCCGGGGACCGCGCGCCCGGCCTCCCCGCGGCTTCCACTCGGAGAGCCCTGGGCGAAAGTTTGCAAAGTTGGTTTCAAGATGGCTCCTGCGCGCGTCCCAGGAGGGCGCCGCGCGTCAACCTGCGGCCGCGGCGGCTCCGGCGGCTCCGGGCGGCCCCGGCGCGGGCTCGGCCCTGCGGGCGTGGGTGGCGGCGCGGGCCCGGCAAGGGCGGCGGCTGCGCGGCCCAGGCTGTCCCGGCCGGGCTGCGCCTCGCGGACCCTGGCGACTCGGGGCTGCCCAGGCGGTGCGCTCGGTGGCCGGCGCTCGCCCCGCCCCCGCCCCGCCCCCGCCCCGCCCCGCCCCGGGCCCGCCCCGGCCCGGCCCCGGCCCCGCAGCTTATTGTTCGGCCCCTGGGGGAGCCGGCCCGGAGGTGCGCGCCGCGGTGGTCACCATGGCGACGCGCGGGCGCGGCCGGGGCGAGGCGGGGCCGGGCCCACCCCGGGCGGCCGACCGGGCCGGGGCCTCCGCGGGGGGCGCGGCCCGGGGAGCCGGACGCGGAAAGACGGGGTGGGACCTCCGTCCTCCGCGGCCGACCGGGCGGGGGCTCCGCCGGTCGCCGAGCCAGGCGCGGTCCAAAGCCTCAGACCCCACCTGGCCCGGCTGCACGCGGGCCCGCAGCCCCCAGGCCCGTGGATAGGACCCAGGGGTGCGGGACAGGGACCCGCTGGGTCGCCGCGGCGCAGGGCACAGGTGCACGCCGAGGAGAGGCGCGCCGAGGGCAGAGTCGTCCAGACTTGGAAAACCAGCGGGCGACTAACTGGATTCAGGTTCCACTTCGCTTAAAGCACAGGTTTTACACGGAGAGAAAAACAACCCTGCTCGCCATGGGGTGGGGGGTGGAAGTGAGCTCGACGCCCCCCCACGCGTGCTGCCGCCCGGGAATCCGCGCCCGTGTCCGGTGTCCCTGCCACTGGCCGCTGCGCCCCAGGATGCTGGGGATGGGGGGGGGCAGCCACGACGAGGGCGAGACAGAAATAATGTGAGGCCCGTGCCTGGGGAGGAAAAAAGTGGGGGGACTTTAGCTCTAATAAAGCCCCCCCTTCTGAAAAGCGCACCCTGAAGGCGGGCTTCCATGTCGTGGCCTCCCCTTC
>NW_012291704.1:0-6735 GCF_000151885.1 Dipodomys ordii | reverse complement strand
GCGGGACGCAGCGGAACACAGCGGGAGACAAAGCTGGTGAGACAGCGGGGCACACAGCGAGGACACAGGGGAATACAGAGGCGACACAGAGGGGACTCAGCGGGGGACACAGCGTGGGACAAAGTGCGACACCACGGGACACAGTGTTACACAGCGGGACACAGCGGGGACACAGCAGGAAAAAGCAGGGGACACAGCGGGACACAGCGGGCCACAACGGGGGACACAGCGGGGGACAGCGGAGACAGAGAGTGGCCACAGCGAGACACAGCGGTGACACAGCTGGACACAGCGTGGTACACAGCAGGACACAGCGGGCACACAGCGGGGACACAGCGGGACACAGCGGGACACAGCGGGGACACAGCGGAACAAAGCGGGAGACACAGCGGGACACAGCAGGCACACAGCGGGGGGACACAGAGGGGTACACAGCGGGACACAGCGGGGAAAAAAGTGAGGCCACAGCAGAACACAGCGTGGGACACAGCGAGGACACAGCGGGACACAGCGGGGCACAGCTGGGACAAAGCAGTAGACACAGCGGGACACAGTGGCGGACACGGCGGTACACAGTGTGGGACACAGGGAGGAAACAGCGGGACCCAGCGGGACCCAGCGTCGATTCTGCTGGGACACAGCGGGACACAGCGAGGTACACAGCTGGGGACACAACGGGACACAGCGGGCAACACAGGGAGGACCCAGCGGGACCCAGCGTCGTTACAGCGGGGACACAGCGGGACACACCGGGGTCCACAGCTGGGGACAAAACGGGACACTGCGGGGGACACAGAGAGGACAAAGCGGGAAAGAGCTGTACACAGCGGGGACACTGCGGGAACATAGTGGGACACAGCGGGTACACAGCGGGACACAGCGGTGACACAGAGGGGACTCAGCGGGACAAAGTGGGGGACACAGCGGCACACAGCGGGACACAGCGGGGGACACAGCAGGGGACAGCGGAGACAGAGAGGGGGGAAAGCGAGACACAGCGGTGATACAGCTGGACACAACGGAGTACACAGCGGGACACAGCGGGCACACAGCGGGACACAGCAGGGACCGAGCTGGACATAGCGGGACACAGTGAAACACAGCGTGGGACACAGCGGGACACAGCGGGGGACCCAGCGAGGACACAGCGGGACACAGCGGGGGACACAGCTGGGGACACAGAGGGACACAGCGGGGAACACAGTGAGGACACAACGGGACCCAGCAGGAAACAGAGTCGATACAGCGGGGACACAGTGTTACACAGCGGGACACAGCGGGAACACTGCGGGACACAGCAGGAAAAAGCGGGGGACACAGCAGGACACAGCGGGACACAGCGGGGGCCAAAGCGGGGGACAGCGGAGACAGAGAGTGGCCACAGCGAGACAAAGCGGTGACACAGCTGGACACAGCGGGGTACACAGCGGGACACAGCGGGCACACAGCGGGGACACAGCGGGACACAGCGGGACACAGCGGGGACACAGTGGGACACAGCGGGACAAAGTGGAGACATAGCGGGACACAGCAGGCACACAGCGGGGACACAGCAGGCATACAGCGGGGACACAGCGGACACAGCAGGACACAGCGGGGGACACAGCGGGACACAGTGGGGGACCCAGTGAGGACACAGCGGGACACAGCAGGGGACACAGCGAGGACACAGCGGGGGACACAGCGGGGGACAAAGCGGGACACAGCGGGGAACACAGCGAGAACACAGCGGGACACAGCGGGGGACACAGCGAGGACACAGCAGGGACAAAGCGGGACACAGCGGGGAACACAGCGAGGACACAACGGCACCCAGCAGGACAAAGCGTCGATACAGCGGGGACACAGGGTTACACAGCGTGGTACCCAGCTGTGGACACAACGGGACAGAGTGGGGGCACAGCGAGACACAGCAGGACACAGCGAGGACACAGCGGGACACATTGGTGACACAGCGGGGAAAACAGCAGGACAAAGCAGCGGACACAGCGGGGGACACAGCGCGACACAGCAAGACATAGCATGGACACAGCAGTAGACACATCGGGACATAGCGGGAGACACAGCTGGGGACAAAACGGGACACAGCGGTGGACACAGCGAGGACACAGCAGGACCCACCGGGACCCAGCGGGGGACACAGCGAGGACACAGCAGGACACAGCGGGGGACACAGCGAGGACACAGCGGGGGACACAGCGGGAAACAGCGGGGAACACAGCGAAGACACAGCGGGACCCAGCGGGACACAGCGTCGATACAGCGGGCACACAGCGTTACACAGCGTGGTACTCAGCTGTGGACACAACGGGACACAGTGGGGGCACAGCCGGACACAGCGGGACACAGTGGGACACAGTGGGGACAAAGCGTGAGACACAGCGAGGGACACAGCGGGAGACAGCGGGGAACATAGCGAGGACACAGCGGGACACAGCGTCGATACAGCGGGGACACAGCGTTACACAGCGTAGTACACATCTGTTTACACAACGGGACACAGTGGGGGCACAGCCGGACACAGCGGACACAGTGGGACACAGCGGGGACAAAGCGTGAGGCACAGCAGGGGACAGAGAGGGAGACAGCAGGGGACACAGTGAGGAGACAGCGGGACACAGCGGTGACACAGCGGGGACTCAGCGGGGGACCTAGCGGGACACAGCGGAGGACACAGTGGGACACAGCGAGGAACACAGCAAGGACACAGCGGGACCCAGCGGGACACAGCGTAGATACAGCGGGCACACAGCGTTACACAGCGTGGTACACAGCTGTGGACACAACGAAATACAGTGGGGGCACAGCGGGACACAGCGGGACACAGTGGGACACAGCGGGGACAAAGCGTGAGACACAGCGGGGGACAGAGCGGGAGACAGCAGGGGACACAGCGAGGACACAGCGGGACACAGCGGGGACTCAGCGGGGGACACAGCGGGAGACAAAGAGGGACACCATGGAACATAGCGGGACACAGCGGGAAACAGCAGTGACCCTGCGGGGACACAGTGGGACACAGCTGGGGACACAGCGGGACACAGAGGGGGACAGAGCGGGAAACAGAGGGGGACAGAGCGTGGGACACAGCGAGACACAGCAGGGACAAAGCTGGACACAGCGGGGTACACAGAGGGACACAGCGGGGACGCAGCGGGGAAACAGCGTGACACAGCAGGACACAGCGGGACACAGCAGGGGACACAGCAGTACACAGCAGACAAAGCGGGACACAGCGGGGACACAGCAGAGACACAGCGGGGGACACAGCAGACAGAGTGGGGTACACAGCTGGGGACACAGCGAGGACACAGCGGGACACAGCGGGACACATCGGGGACACTGCGGGAACATAGCAGGACACAGCGGGGTACACAGCGGGACACAGCGGGACACAGCTGGGGACACAGCAGGGACACAGCGGGACACAGCAGAACACAGCGGGAGACAAAGCAGGAGACAGCGGGGCACACAGCGAGGACACAGGGGGCCACAGAGGCGACACAGAGGGACTCAGCGGGGGACACAGCGTGGGACAAAGTGGGACACCACGGGACAAAGTGTTACACAGCGGGATACAGCGGGGACACTGCGGGACACAGCAGGAAAAAGCAGGGGACACAGTGGGACACAGCGGGCCACAGCTGGGGACACAGCGGGGGACAGCGGAGACAGAGAGTGGACACAGCGAGACACAGCGGTGACACAGCTGGACACAGCGGGGTACACAGCAGGACACAGTGGACACACAGCGGGGACACAGCGGGACACAGCAGGACACAGCGGGGACACAGCGGGACAAAGCGGGAGACACAGCGGGACACAGCAGGCACACAGCGGGGACACAGTGGGACACAGCGGGACACAGCGGGGGACAAAGCGGGACACAGTGGGGGACCCAGTGAGGACACAGCGGGACACAGCAGGGGACACAGCGAGAACACAGCCGGGCACACAGCGGGGGACACAGCGGGACACAGCGGGGAACACTGCGAGGACACAGCGGGACACAGCGGGACACAGCGTCGATACAGCGGGGACACAGCATTACACAGTGTGGTACACAGCTGTGGACTCAACGGGACACAGTGGGGGCACAGCCGGACACAGCGGGACACAGTGGGACACAGCGGGGAAAAAGCGTGAGACACAGCAGGGGACAGAGAGGGTGACAGCAGGGGACACAGCGAGGAAACAGCGGGACACAGCGGTGACACAGCGGGGACTCAGTGGGTGACACAGCGGGACACAGCGGGGGACACAGCGGGACACAGCGCGGGACAAGGCGGGACACAGTGTGGGACAGAGCGTGGGACACAGCGACACACAGCAGAGACAAAACTGGACACAGCGGGGTACACAGAGGGACACAGCAGGGACACAGCGGGAAAACAGCGTGACACAAAAGGACACAGCGGGACACAGCGGGGGACACAGCGAGGACACAGAGGCACACAGTGGGGGACACAGCAAGGATAGAGCGGGAAACAGCGGGGGACACAGCAGGACATAGCGGGGGACAGAGCGGGACACAGCGGGACACAGCGGGGGACACAGGATGGACACAGCTGTACACAGCGGGGGACAGATCGAGGACACATTGGGACACAGCGGGGACACAGCGGGACTCAGCGGGGGACACAGCAGTACACAGCGGGACACAGCGGGACACAGCAGGGACACAGCGGGGGACACAGCGGGACACAGCGGGGGACACAGAGGGGGACACAGCGGGGAAAAAAGCGAGGCCACAGCAGAACACAGCGTGTGACACAGCGAGGACACAGCGGGACACAGCGGGACACAGCGTCGATACAGCGGGGACACAGCGGGACACAGCGAGGTACACAGCTGGGGACACAACGGGACACAGTTGGGGCAGAGCCGGACACAGCGGGACACAGCGGTACACAGCGGGGACACTGCGGAAACATAGTGGGACACAGCGGGGTACACAGCGGGACACAGCTTGGGACACAGCAGGGACAAAGCGGCAGACAGCGGGGGACACAGCGAGGACATAGCGGGACAAAGCGGCGACACAGAGGGGACTCAGCGGGACAAAGCGGGGGACACAGCGTGACACAGCGGGACACATCGGTGGACACAGCGGGGGACAGCGGAGGCCGAGAGGGGCCAAAGCGAGACACAGCGGTGATACAGCTGGACACAACGGAGTACACAGCGGGACACAGCGGGCACACAGCGGGGACACAGCGGGACAGAGCAGGACACAGCAGGGAACACAGGAAGGACACAGCGGGACCCAGTGTGACACAGCGTCGATACAGCGGGACACAGCGGGGTACACAGCTGGGGACACAACGGGACACAGCGGAGGATACAGCGAGGACATAGTGTGACCCATCAGGACACAGCGGGGACACAGCAGGACCCAGCGGGGAAACCAGCGAGGACATAGTGGGACACAGCGGGGGAAACACCGAGAACACAGCGGGGGACACAGCGAAGACACAGCGGGACCCAGCGGGACACAGCGTCGATACAGCGGGGACACAGCGTTACACAGCGTGGTACACAGCTGTAGACACAACGGGACACAGTGGGGGCACAGCGGGACACAGCGGGACACAGTGGGAAACAGCGGGGACAAAGCGTGAGACACAGCGGGGGACAGAGCTGGAGACAGCGGGGGACACAGCGAGGACACAGTGGGACACAGCGGTGACACAGCGGGGACTCAGCGGGGGACACAGCGGGGGACAAAGAGGGACACCACGGAACACAGCGGGACACAGCGGGAAACAGCAGTGACCCTGCCTGGACACAGTGGGACACAGCGGGGGACACAGCGGGGGACAGTGGAGACAGAGAGTGGCCACAGCGAGACAAGGCGGTGACATAGCTGGACACAGTGGGGTACACAGCGGGACACAGCGGGCACACAGCGGGGACACAGCGGGACACAGCGGGACACAGCGGGGACACAGTGGGACACAGCGGGACAAAGCGGGCGACACAACGGGACACAGCAGGCGACACAACGGGACACAGCAGGCACACAGCGGGGACACAGCGGGACACAGAGGGACACAGCGGGTACAGAGCAGGACACAGCCGGACACAGCGGGACACAGCGGGGGACACAGCGGGACACAGTGGGGGACCCAGTGAGGACACAGCGGGACACAGCAGGGGACACAGCGAGGACACAGCGGGGGACACAGCGGGGGACACAGCGGGGAACACAGCGAGGACACAGCGGGACACAGCGGGACACAGCGTCGATAAAGCGGGGACACAGCGTTACATAGCGTGGTACACAGCTGTTGACACAACGGGACACAGTGGGGGCACAGCGGGACACAGCGGGGACACAGCGAGACTCAGCGGGACACAGCAGGGGACACAGTGGGACACAGCGGGGGACCCAGCGAGGACACAGCGGGACACAGTGGGGTACACAGAGAGGACACCGCCGGGGACACAGCAGGGGACACAGCGGGACACAGCGGGGAACACAGCGAGGACACAGCGGGACACAGCGGGACACATCGTCGATACAGAGGGGACTCAGCGGGGGACACAGCGGGGAAACAGCGGGGGACAAAGTGGCATACCACGGGACACAGTGTGACACAGCGGGACACAGCGGGGACATTGCGGGGACACTGCAAGAAAAAGCGGGGGACACAGCGGGACACAGTAGGACACAGCGGGGGACACAGCGGGGGACAGCGGAGACAGAGATGGGCCACAGCGGGACACAGCTGG
>NW_012291703.1:5000-8822 GCF_000151885.1 Dipodomys ordii | reverse complement strand
AAGAAGCAGAAGCAGAACTGAACCAGAAGGAGAAGCAGGAGAAGGAGAAGAAGCAGAATCTGGAGAAGCAGAATGAGAAGCTGAAGTAGAAGCAGAAGCAGAAGCAGAAAGAGAATCAAAAGCAGAAGGAGAAGCAAAAGACACAGAAGAAGCAGAAGCAGTAGCAGTTGCAGCAAAAGCAGAAGGCGAAGCAGAAGGAAAAGCAGAAGAACGAGAAGCAGAAGGAGAATCAGAAGGAGAAGCAGAAGAAGCAGAAGGAGAAGCAGAAGGAGAAACAGAAGCAGAAGAAGCAGAAGAAGGAAAAGCAGAAGCAGAAGAAGATGCAAAAGGAGAAGCAGGAGAAGCAGAAGAAGCAGAAGCAGAAGGAGAAGTAGAAGTAGGAGAAGGAGAAGGAAGCGCCGCAGAAGCAATAGGAGAAGCAGAAGGAGAAGCAGAAGCAGAATGAGAAGCAGAAAGTGAAGCAGTAGAAGCAGAAGAAGCAGGAAAAGAAGAAGCAGAAGAAAAAGAAGAAGAAGAAGAAGAAGAAGAAGAAGAAGAAGAAGAAGAAGAAGAAGAAGAACAAGAACAAGAAGAAGAAGAAGAACAAGAAGAAGAAGAAGAAGAAGAAGAAGAAGAAGAAGAAGAAGAAGAAGAAGAAGAAGAAGAAGAAGAAGAAGAAGAAGAAGAAGAAGAAGAAGAAGGAGAAGGAGAAGCATAAGGAGAAGACGTAGAAGCAGAAGAAGCAGAAGCAGGAGAAGCAGAAGCAGTACAAAAAGAATAAGCATAAGAAGAAGAATCAGAGGGAGAAGCAGAAGAAGGAGAAGGAGCAGCAGAAAGAGAAGTAGAAGGAGAATCAGAAGGAGAAGCAGAAGAAGGAGTAGCAGAAGAAGCAGCAGAAGGAGAAGCAGAAGCAGAAGAAGATGCAGAACGAGAAGCAGGAGAAGCAGAAGAAGCAGAAGCAGAAGGAGAAGCAGAAGTAGGAGAAGGAGAAGGATAAGGAAGTGCAACAGAAGCAATAGGAGAAGCAGAAGGAGAAGCAGAATCAGAATGAGAAGCAGAAAGAGAAACAGTAGAGGCCGAAGAAGCAAAAGCAGAAGAAGAAGAAGGAGAAAGAGAAGGATTAGGAGTAGGAGGAGCAGAAGCAGAATTAGAAGCAGAAACAGAAGGAGAAGCAGAAATAGAAGCAGAAGAAGCCGAAGAAGCAAAAGCAGAACTTAAAGCAGAAGGAGAAGCAGAAGAAGCAGAATCTGGAGAAGAAGAAGGAGAACCAGAAGGAGAAGCAGAAGCAGAAAGAGAATCAAAAGCAGAAGGAGAAGCAGAAGGAGAAGCAGAAGAAAGAGAAGAAGCAGAATCAGTAGCAGAAGAAGCTGAAGATGCAGAACCAGAAAGAGAAGCAGAAGGAATCGCAGAAGAACGAGAAGGAGAAACAGAAGGAGAAGCAGAAGGAGAAGTAGGAAAAGCAGAAGAAACAGAAGCAGACGGAGAAGCAGAAGAAGGAGAAGGAGAAGCCGAAGGGGAAGAAGAAGCAGAAGGAAAAGCACAAGCAGAAGGAGATGCAGAGGGAGAAGCAGGAGATGCAGAAGAAGCAGAAGCACAAGGAGAAGAAGAAGGAGAAGAATCAGAATCAGAAGAAGCAGAAGCAGAAATAGAAAGAGAAGCCGGCGAAGAGAAGCAGAACGAGAAGCAGGAGAAGCAGAAGAAGCAGAAGCGGGAGAAGCAGAAGAAGAAACGGAAGAAGGAGAAGGAGCAGAAGAAGAAGGAGAAGCAGAAAGAGAAGCAGGAAAAGCAGAAGAAGCAGAAGCAGGAGAAGCAGAAGCAGAAGAAACAGGAGAAGGACAAGAAGCAGAAGCAGAAGGAGAAGCAGAAACAGAAGGAAAAGCAGAAAGAGAAAGAGGGGAAGCCGAAGAAGCAGAAGCAGGAGAAGCAGAAGCATAAGAATCCGAAGAAGCAGAAGCAGAACCTGAAGCAGAAGGAGAAGCAGAAGAAGCAGAATCTGGAGAAGCAGAATGAGAAGCTGAAGTAGAAGCAGAAGCAGAAAGAGAATCAAAAGCAGAAGGAGAAGCAGAAGAGGGAGAAGGAGAAGCAGAAGCAGAAGGACAATCAGGAGAAGCAGAAGAAGCAGAAGCGGGAGAAGCAGAAGAAGAAGAAGAAACAGAAGAAGGAGCAGAAAGAGAAGCAGAAGCAGAAGGAGAAGCAGAAATAGAAACAGAAGCAGAAGAAGCAGTTGCAGGAGAAGCAGAAGCAGAAGAAACAGAAGAAGCTGAAGAAGCAGAAGGAGAACCTGAAGCAGAAGGAGAAGCAGAAGCATCAGAAGCTGGAAAAGCAGAAGCAGAAGAAACAGAACAAGCAGAAGAAGCAGAAGCAGGACGAGAAGCAGAAGAAGAAGAACGAGAAAGAGAAGGATTAGGAGTAGGAGGAGCAGAAGCAGAATTAGAAGGAGAAAGAGAAGCAGAAGGAGAAGCAGAAGGAGAAACAGAAGAAGCAGAAGCAGGAGAAGCAGAAGCAGAAGAAGAATGAGAAGAACAAGAAGGAGAAATTGAAGGAGAAGGAGAAGGAGACGGAGAAGCAGAAGGAGAAGTAGGAGAAGCAGAAGAAGGAGAAGCAGGAGAAGCAGAAGCAGAAGAAACAGAAGAAGGAGAAGAGCAGAAGCAGAAGTAGAAACAGAAGCAGAAGGAGAAGCAGAAGAAGCAGAAGCTGAAGCAGAAGAAACTGAAAAAGCAGAAAAAGAAGAAGAAGCAGAAGAAGAAGAAGCAGGAAAAGCAGAAGAAGGAGAAGGAGAAAGAGAAGGATTAGGAGTAGGAGAAACAGAAGGATAAGCAGAAGCAGAAAGAGAAGGAGAAAAAAGAGAAGCAGGAGAAGCAGAAGCAGAATGAAAAGCAGAAGAAGGAGAAATTGGAACAGAAGAACATGCAGAAGGAGAAGCAGAAGCAGATGGAGAAGCAGAAGAAGGAGAAGGAGAAGCAGAAGGATAAGAATAAAGAGAAACAGAAGGAGAAGCAGGAGAAGCAGGAGAAGCATAAGCAGAAGAAATAGAAGAAGGAGAAGAAAAAGGAGCAGAAAGAGAAGCAGAAACAGAAGGAGAGCAGAAATAGAAGCAGAAGAACCCGAAGAAGCAGAAGCAGAACCTGAAGCGGAAGGAGAAGCAGAAGAAGCAGAATCTGGAGAAGAAGAAGGAGAACCAGAAGGAGAAGGAGAAGCAGAAAGAGAAGCAAAAGCAGAAGGAGAAGCAGAAGAAACAGAAGAAGAAGAAGCAGTAGCAGAAGAAGCTGAAGATGAAGAAGCAGAAAGAGAAGCAGAAGGAATAGCAGAAGAACGAGAAGGAGAAGGAGAAACAGAAGGAGAAGCAGAAGGAGAAGCAGAAAGAGAAGCAGGTAAAGCAGAAGAAGAAGAAGCACAAGGAGAATCAGAAGGAGAAGCAGAAGAAGGAGAAGGAGAAACAGAAGCAGAAGAAGATGCAGAAGGAGAAGCAGGAGAAGCAGAAGAAGCAGAAGCAGAAGGAGAAGCAGGAAAAGCAGAAGAAGCAGAAGCAAAAGGAGAAGCAAAAGAAGGAGAAGGAGAAGCAGAAGCAGAAGAAGAAGCATAAGGACAAGCACAAGCAGAAGGAGATGCAGAAGGAGAAGCAGGAGAAGCAGAAGAAGCAGAAGCTGAAGGAGAAGCAGGAGTAGGAGAAGGAGGATAAGCAGAAGGAGAAGCAGAAGAGGAATGAGAAGCAGAGAAAGAAGCAGGAGAAGCACAATAAGCAGAAGCAGGAGAAGCCGAAAGAGTAGAAACAGAAGAATCAGAAACAGAAGGAGAAGTAGAAGCAGAAGCAGAAGGAGAAGCAGCAGAAGAAGTAGAACCAGA
>NW_012291702.1:0-1003 GCF_000151885.1 Dipodomys ordii | reverse complement strand
TCACCTCGCTGTGTACGCTCTGTCCCCGCTGTATCGACGCTGTGTCGCGCAGGGTCCCGCTGTGTCCTCGCTGTGTTCCCCGCTGTGTCCCGCTGTGTCCGCCACTGTGTCCCGCTGTGTCTACGGCTGTGTCCCCGCTGTGTTCCGCTGTGTCCTTGCTTTTTTACCCTCTGTGTCCCGCTGTGTCCCTGCTGTATCGACGCTGGGTCCCGCTGGGTCCCGCTGTGTCATCCCTGTGTCCCCCGCTGTGTCCCTGCTGTGTCCCCGCTGTGTCCCGCTGTGTACTGCTGTGTCCCCCGCTGAGTCCCATTGTGTCCCTCTGTGTCCCCCGCTGTGTCCCCCGCTATGTCTTGCTGTGTCCCCCGCTGTGTCCCACTGTGTCCTTGCTGTGTCCCCCGTTCTGTGCCGCTGTGTCCTCGCTGTGTCCCCCGCTGTTTCCCACTGTGTCGTGCTGTGTCACGCTGTTTCCCCGCTGTGTCCCAGCTGTGTCCCTCTGTGTACCCCGCTGTGTCCAGCTTTGTCCCCGCTGTGTCTCGCTGTGTCCCACGCTCTGTCCCCCACTGTGTCCCGCTGTGTCCCCCGCTGTTTCCCACTGTGTCCCCCACTGTGTACCACTGTGTCCCCGCAGGTTCCCCTCTGCTTCCCGCTGTGTCCCGCTGTGTTCCGTGGTGTCCTCGCTGTGTCCCCCTGCTGTGTCCCGTTGTGTCCCGCTGTGTCCTGGCTTTGTCCCCCACTGTGTCCCGCTGTTTCCCACTGTGTCCCCCACTGTGTACCACTGTGTCCCCGCAAGTTCCCCTCTGATTCCCGCTGTGTCCCGCTGAGATCCGTGGTGTCATCGCTGTGTCCACATGATGTGTCACGCTGTGTCCCGCTGTGTCCCCCACTGTGTCCCCCGCTGTGTCCTATGTGTCCCACGCTTTGTCTCCCTGTGTCCCCACAGTATCCCCGCTGTGTCCCGGCTGTATCCCAATGTGTCCTGTGAGGTCCCGCATTGTCCCCCGCT
>NW_012291701.1:0-2762 GCF_000151885.1 Dipodomys ordii | reverse complement strand
TGATCCCGTTGTGTCCTCGCTGTGTTCCCCGCTTTATCCCGCTGTGTACCCCTCTGCGTCCCTCGCTGTGTCCCGCTGTGTCCCGATGTGTACTGCTGTGTCCCCCGCTGCGTCCCGCTGTGTCCCTGCTGTGTCCCAATGTGTCCTCGCTGTGTCCCCCACTGTGTCCCGCTGTGTCCCCCCTGTGTCCCCCGCTGTGTCCCTCTGTGTCCCGCTGTGTCCCCCGCTGTGTTCCCCGCTGTGTACCGCTGTGTGCCCCGCAGTGTCAGCGCTGTGTACCGCTGTGTCCTCGCTGTGTCCCCCGCTGTCTCCCGCTCTGTACCCCGCTGTGTCTCAAGCTTTGTCCCTGCTGCGTCCCACTGTGTCCCGCTGTGTCCCGCTGTGCCCCCATTGTGTCCCGTTGTGTTCACAGCTGTGTACCAAGCTGTGTAACGCTGTGTCCCCGCTGTATCGACGCTGTGTCGCCCTGGGTCCCGCTGTGTCCTCGCTGTGTTCCCCGCCTTGTCCCGCTGTGTCCTCGCTGTGTCCCACTGTGTCCCCGCTGTTTCCCCGCTGGGTCCTGCTGTGTCCCGCTGGGTCCCGCTGGGTCCCCTGCTTTGTCCCGCTGTGTCCCCGCAGTGTCCCCGCTGTGTCCTGCTGTGTCCCACTGTGTCCTGTGGTGTCCCGCTTTGCCCCCGCTATGTCCCCAGCTGAGTCCCCTCTGTGTCCCCGCTGTGTCCCGCTTTGTCCCCCGCTGTGTCCCCCGCTGTGTCCTGCTGGGTCCCGCTGTGTCCTGCTGGTCCCGCTGTGTCCCCGCTGTGTCCCCGCTGTGTCCCGCTGTGTCCCCCGCTGTGTCCCGCTGTGTCCCCGCAGGTTCACCGCTGTTTCACGCTGTGTCCCGCTGTGTTCTGTGGTGTATCGCTTTGTCCCCGGCTATGGCCCCCCCTGAGCCACCTTGGTGTCCCCGCTGTGTCCCGCTGTGTCCTCGTTGTGTCCGCCTCTGTCTCCCGCTCTGTCCACCACTGTGTCTCACGCTTTGTCCCCGCTGGGTCCCGCTGTGTCCTGCTCTGTTCCCCACTGTGTCCCCCGCTGAGTCCTCTATGTGTCGCCGCTGTGTCCCACTGTGTCCTCGCTGTGTCCCCAGCTATCTCCCGCTTTGTCCCACGCTGTGTCCCGCTGTGTCCCGCTGTGTCCTCGCTGTGTCCCCCGCTGTGTCCTGCTGTGTTCCCGCTGTGTCCCAAGCTGTGTCCCGCTGTGTGCCCCGCTGTGTCCTGCTGGGTCCCGCTGTGTCCCCGCTGTGTCCCCGCTGTGTCCTCGCTGTGTTCCCCGCTGTGTCCCGCTGTGTCCCCCGCTGTGTCCCGCTGTGTCTACTGCTGTGTCCCCACTGTGTCCCTCTGTGTCTCGCTGTGTCCCGCTGTGTCCTCGCTGTTTCCCCCGCTGTGTTCTGCTGTGTCCTCTCTGTGTCCCCCGCTGTGTCCCGTTGTGTACCCAGCTGTGTACCCCGCTGGGTCCCGCTGTGTCCCCCCTGTATCCCCCGCTGTGTCCCGCTGTGTCCGGCTGTGTCCCCCGCTGTGTCCCCCGCTGTGTCCCCCGCAGTGTCAGCGCTGTGTCCCGCTGTGTCCTCGCTGTGTCCCGCTGTGTCTCGCTGTGCCCCCACTGTGTCCCGTTGTGTTCACAGCTGTGTACCACGCTGTGTAACGCTGTGTCCCCGCTGTATCGACGCTGTGTACCGCTGGGTCCCGCTGTGTCCTCGCTGTGTTCCCCGCTGTGTCCCGCTGTGTCCCCCACTGTGTCCCCCGCTGTGTCCCTATGTGTCCCACGCTTTGTCCCCCTGTTTCCCCGCAGTTTCCACGCTGGGTCCCGCTGTTTCCCACTGTGTTCTGTGGTGTCCCGCTTTGTCCCCCGCTGTGTCCCCCGGTGAGTCGCCGCTGTGTCCCCGCTTTGTCCCGCTGAGTCCTCCATGTGTCTCCTTCTGTGTCCCGCTGTGTCCCCCCTGTGTCCCGCTGTGTCCACTGCTGGGACCCGGCTGTGTCCCGCTGTGTCCCGCTGTGTCCTCACTGTGTCCCACTCTGTGTTCCGCTGTGTCCTCGCTTTGTCCCCCGCTGTGTCCCGCTGTGTCCCCCGCTGTGCCCTGCAGTGTCCTGCTCTGTCCCGCTGTGTCCTCGCTGTGTCACGCTGTGTCCCGCTGTGTCCCCCACTGTTTCCCCTGCTGTGTCCGGCTGTGTACCCCACTGTGTCCCGCTCTGTCCCCCTCTGTTTCCCGCTGTGTCCCCCGCTGTGTTCCACTGTGTCCCCGCAGTGTCACTGCTGTTTCCTGCTGTGTCCCGCTGTGTTCCGTGGTGTCCCTCTTTGTCTCCCGCTGTGTCCCCCGCTGTGTCTCGCTGTGTCCGACTGTGTCCCGCTCTGTCCCCGCTGTGTCCCGCTGTGTCCCGCTGTGTCCCCGCTGTGTGCCCGCTGTGTCCCGCCGTGTCCCCCGCTTTGTCCTGCTGTGTCCCCGCAGTGTCCCGCTGTGTCCCATTGTGTCACACTGTGTCCCGTGGTGTCCCTCTTTGTCCCCCGCTGTGTCCACCGCTGAGTCCCCTCTTTGTGGCCGCTGTGTGCTGCTGTGTCCTCGCTGTGTCCCCCGCTGTCTCCCGCTTTGTCCCCCGCTGAGTCCCCTCTGTGTCGCCGCTGTGTCCCCCTGTGTCCTCGCTGTGTCCCCTGCTGTCTCCCGCTTTGTCTCACGCTGTGTTCCGCTGTGTTCCGCTGTGTCCCCAGCTGTGTCCCGCTGTGTACCCTGCTGT
>NW_012291700.1:0-5061 GCF_000151885.1 Dipodomys ordii | reverse complement strand
GCTGTGTCCCTGCAGTGTCCCCGCTCTGTCCCGCTGTGTCCCGCTGTGTTCCGTGGTGTCCC
This sequence comes from Dipodomys ordii, assembly GCF_000151885.1. Taxonomy (NCBI): domain Eukaryota; kingdom Metazoa; phylum Chordata; class Mammalia; order Rodentia; family Heteromyidae; genus Dipodomys; species Dipodomys ordii. The sequence continues at coordinate 4,999 of NW_012291700.1, read as the reverse complement.
GCTTTGTCTCCCGCTGTGTCCCCCGCTGAGTCCCTGCTGTGTCCCCTCTGTGTCCCGCTGTGTCCTCCCTGTGTCCACTGCTGTGTCCCGCTCTGTCCCCCGCTATGTCCCGCTGTGTCCCCGCTGTGACCCGCTGTGCCCTCCCTGTGTCCCTCGCTGTGTTCCGCACTGTCCTCCGCTGTCTCCCTCTGTGTCCCCCGCTGTATCGACGCTGTGTCCTGCTGGGTCCCGCTGGGTCCTTGCTGTGTTCCCCGCTGTGTCCCACTGTGTCCCCCGCTGTGTGCCCCGCTGTGTCCCGCAGTGTCCCGCACTGTGTCCCCGCTGTTTCCCCCGCTGTGTCCTGCTCTTTCCCCGCTGTGTCCCACTGTGTCTGGCTGTGTCCACCGCTGTGTCCCTGCTGTGTCCCCACTGTGTCCCACTGTGACCACCTTTGTCCCTCTGTGTCCCCCCCTGAGTCCCCGCTGTTTCCCCGCTGGGTCCCTCTGTGTCCCCGCTGTGTCCCGCTCTGTCCCCCGCTCTGTCCCCCGCTGTCTCCCTCTCAGTCCCCCGCTGTGTCTCATGCTTTGTCCCCGCTGTGTCCCACTGTGTCCCGCTGTGTCCCGCTGTGGCCCCACTGTGTCCCGTTGTGTCCACAGCTGTGTACCACGCTGTGTAAGGCTGTGTCACTGCTGTATCGACGCTGTGTCGCGCTGGGTTACGCTGTGTCCTCGCTGTGTTCCACTCTGTGTTCAGCTGTGTCCCCAGGTGTGTCCCCCGCTGTGTCTTCGCTGTGTCCCCTGCTGTGTCCCGCTGTGTCCTCGCTGTGTCCCGCTCTGTCTCCCCCTTGTCCCCGCTTTGTCCCGCTGTGTCCCGTGGTGTCCCGCTTTGTTGCCCGCGGGGTCTCGCTGTGTCCCCGCTGTGTCCCCGCTGTGTCCCCGCTGTGTCCCGCTGTGTCCCGCTCTGTCCTCGCTGTGTCCCAGCTGTGTCCCGTTGTGTCCCCAGCTGTGTCCCCTGCTATGTCCCGCTGTGTCTACTGCTGTGTCCACGCTGTGTCCCACTTTGTCTTGCTGTGTCCCGCTGTGTCCTCTCTGTGTCCCCCGCTATGTTCCGCTGTCTCCTCGCTGTGTCCCCTGCTGTGTCCCGCTGTGTCCCCATTGTGTCCCCCGCTGTGTCCCGCTGTGTCCCGCTGTGCCCCCTCTGTGTCCGCCGCTGTGTCCCGCTGTGTCCTCGCTGTGTCCCCCGCTGTCTGCCGCTTTGTCCCCGCTGTGTACCTAGCTGTGTAGCGCTGTGTCCCGCTGTGTACCCCGCTGTGTCCCACTATGTTCCCGCAGTGTCCCCGCTGTGTCCCGCTGTGTCCCTCTGTGTCCTCGCTGTGTCCCCCGCAGTGTCCCGTTGTGTACCCAGCTGTACACCCCGCTGTGTCCCGCTGAGTCCCCGCTGTAACGACGCTGGGTCCCGCTGGGTCCCACTATGTCTTCCCTGTGTTCCCCGCTGTGTCCCGCTGTGTCCCCCGCTGTGTCCCGCTGTGTCCCCAGCTGTGTACCCCGCTGTGTCCCGCTGTGTTCCCGCTGTATCGACGCTGTGTCCCGCTTGATCCCGTTGTGTCCTCGCTGTGTTCCCCGCTTTATCCCGCTGTATACCCCTTTGCGTCCCTCGCTGTGTCCCGCTGTGTCCCGATGTGTACTGCAGTGTCCCCCGCTGCGTCCCGCTGTGTCCCCCCTGTGTCCCCTGCTGTGTCCCTCTGTGTCCCGCTGTGTCCCCCGCTGTGTTCCCCGCTGTGTACCGCTGTGTGCCCCGCAGTGTCAGCGCTGTGTACCGCTGTGTCCTCGCTGTGTCCCCCGCTGTCTCCTGCTCTGTACCCCGCTGTGTCTCAAGCTTTGTCCCTGCTGCGTCCCACTGTGTCCCGCTGTGTCCCGCTGTGCCCCCACTGTGTCCCGTTGTGTTCACAGCTGTGTACCACGCTGTGTAACGCTGTGTCCCCGCTGTATCGACGCTGTGTCGCCCTGGGTCCCGCTGTGTCCTCGCTGTGTTCCCCGCCTTGTCCCGCTGTGTCCTCGCTGTGTCCTCGCTGTGTCCCACGCTGTGTTCCGCTGTGTCCTCGCTTTTTTCCCCGCTGTGTCCTGCTGTGTCCCTGCCATATCGACGCTGGGTTCAACTGGGTCCCGCTGTGTCCTCCCTGTGTCCCCTGGTGTGTCCCGCTGTGTCCCCATTGTGTCCCCCGCTGTGTCCCGCTGTGTCCCGCTGTGCCCCCACTGTGTCCGCCGCTGTGTCCCGCTGTGTCCTCGCTGTGTCCCCCGCTGTCTGCCGCTTTGTCCCCGCTGTGTCCCTAGCTGTGTAGCGCTGTGTCCCGCTGTGTACCCTGCTGTGTCCCACTATGTTCCCGCAGTGTCCCCGCTGAGTCCCGCTGTGTCCCTCTGTGTCCTCGCTGTGTCCCCCGCAGTGTCCCGTTGTGTACCCAGCTGTACACCCCGCTGTGTCCCACTGAGTCCCCGCTGTAACGACGCTGGGTCCCGCTGGGTCCCGCTATGTCTACCCTGTGTTCCCCGCTGTGTCCCGCTGTTGTCCCCGCTGTATCGACGCTGTATCCCGCTTGATCCCGTTGTGTCCTCGCTGTGTTCCCAGCTTTATCCCGCTGTGTACCCCTCTGCGTCCCTCGCTGTGTCCCGCTGTGTCCCGATGTGTACTGCTGTGTCTCCCGCTGCGTCCCGCTGTGTCCCCCCTGTGTCCCCCGCTGTGCCCCTCTGTGTCCCGCTGTGTCCCCCGCTGTGTTCCCCGCTGTGTACCGCTGTGTGCCCCGCAGTGTCAGCGCTGTGTATTGCTGTGTCCTCGCTGTGTCCCCCGCTGTCTCCCGCTCTGTACCCCGCTGTGTCTCAAGCTTTGTCCCTGCTGCGTCCCACTGTGTCCCGCTGTGTCCCGCTGTGCCCCCACTGTGTCCCGTTGTGTTCACAGCTGTGTACCACGCTGTGTAACGCTGTGTCCCCGCTGTATCGACGCTCTGTCGCCCTGGGTCCCGCTGTGTCCTCGCTTTGTTCCCAACTGTGTCCCGCTGTGTCCGCCACTGTGTCCCGCTGTGTCTACGGCTGTGTCCCCGCTGTGTCCCGCTGTGTCCTCGCTGTGTCCTCGCTGTGTCCCACGCTGTGTTCCGCTGTGTCCTCGCTTTTTTCCCCGCTGTGTCCTGCTGTGTCCCTGCCATATCGACGCTGGGTTCACCTGGGTCCCGCTGTGTCATCCCTGTGTCCCCCGCTGTGTCCCGCTGTGTCCCCCGCTGTGTCCCTGCTGGATCCCCGCTGTGTCCCGGTGTGTCCCGCTGTGTACTGCTGTGCCCCGCTGAATCCCGCTGTGTCCCAATGTGTCCTCGCTATATCCTCCGCTGTGTCCCGCTGTGTCCTCCCTGTGTCTCCGCTGTGTCCCGCTGTGTCCTCCCTGTGTCCCCCGCTGTGTCCCGCTGTGTCCCCCGCTGTGTCCTCCCTGTGTCCCCGCTGTGTCCCACTGTGTCCCGCTGTGTCCCGCTGTGTCCTCGCTGTGTCCCATGCTGTGTTCCGCTATGTCCTCGTTTTGTCCCCCGCTGTTTCCCGTTGTGACCCCATCTGTGTACCCCGCTGTGTCCCACTATGTCCCCATTGCATCGACGCTTTGTCCCGCTGGGTCCCGTTGTGTTCTCGCTGTGTTCCCCGCTGTGTCCTGCTGTGTACCCCTCTGAGTCCCCCGCTGTGTCCCTATTTGTCCCCCACTGTGTCCCGCTGTGTCCCACTGTGTCTCACGCTTTGTCCCCGCTGTGTCCCGCTGTGTCCCCCACTGTGTCCCTTTGTGTCCCAGCTGTGTAACCCGCTGTGTAATGCTGTGTCCCCGCTGTATCGACGCTGTGTCCCGCTGGGTCCCGTTGGGTCCTCGCTGTGTTCCCCGTTGTGTCCCGCTGTGACCCCCGCTGTGTCCCCCGCTGTGTCCTGCTGTGTCCCACGCTGTGTCCCGTTTTGTCCCACTGTGTCCCCCGCTGTGTCCCTGCTGTGTCCCTGTTGAGTCCCCGCTGTGTTCCCGCTGTGTCCCGCTGTGTCTGCTGTGTCACACTGTTTCCCCGCTGTGTCCTGCTGTGTCACACTGTTTCCCTGCTGTGTCCAGCATTGTCCCCACTGTGTGTCGCTGTGTCCCACGCTCTGTCCCCCACTGTGTTCGGCTGTGTCCCCCGCTGTGTCCTGCTGTGTCCCGCTCTGTTCCCCGCTGTGTCCCGCTGTGTCCCGCTCTGTCCTCGCTGTATCCCCCGATCTGTCCCGCTGTGACCTCACTATGTCCCCCGTTGTGTCCTTGCTGTGTCCCCTGCTCTATCCCGCTGTGTCCCCCACTGTGTCCCGCTGTGTTCCACTTTGTCCCCCACTGTGTTCCGCTGTGTTCCGCTTTGTCCCTCGCTGTGTCCCTGCTGTGTCCCCGCTCTGTCCAGCTGAGTCCCGCTGTGTCATGCTGTGTCACCCTGTGTCCCCCGCTGAGTCCCGCTGGGTCCTCGCTGTGTCCCCCGCTGTGTCCTCGCTGTGTCCTCGCTGTGTCCCCTGCTGTGTCCCGCTGTGTCCCCTGCAGTGTCCCGCTGTGTCCCCCGCAATGTCCAGCTGTGTCCTCGCTGTGTCCCGCTGTGACTCCTGCTGTGTCCCCCGCTGTGTCCGGCTGTCCCACGCTTTGTTCCGCTGTGACCAATGCTGTGTCCCCGCTGTGTCCGACTGTGTCCCCCGCTGTCTCCCGCTCTGTCCCCCGCTGTGTCTCAAGCTTTGTCCCGAATGTGTCCTGCTGTGTCCCGCTGTATCCCCCCTGTGTTCCGTTGTGTCCCCCGCTGTGTCCCGCTTTGTCCCCCCTGTGTCCACCACTGTGTCCCGCTGTATCCCCTGCTGTGTCCCGCTGTGTCCCCAGCTGTGTCCCCACTGTGTCCCCCGCGTTGTCCTCGCTGTGTCCCTCTGTGTCCCGCTGTGTCCCCCGCTGTGTCCCGTTGTGTCCCCGCAGGCTCACCACTGTTCCTGCTGTGATTCGGTGAATTCCCGTG
>NW_012291699.1:0-7301 GCF_000151885.1 Dipodomys ordii | reverse complement strand
CATATGGTATTCTAACAAGTCACTATCTTGGAACTGGGCCCAGTATTTCCATCATTGCTGGGATTTGATCTCACCATCCAGGCAACTCTTTTGCACCGTGAGTGAAGGCAAAGCTCACTGTCCTTGAGGAAAAGAAATTCAGGCTAAGAGACGGACAAAATGGCAGAGGAGAAGCTGGAAGCTGAACAAGCTCTCGCATAGAAAGCAGTTTTAGAGTTCCAGTGAACAGTCCTAAGCCAGAGAAACACACCAAGTGTGCCATCACAGGACAGAGAGTTAGACAAGTGAGAGAAAGCCAAGGCAAGAATACACATCTGAGCACCAGCCAGCAACCGCCGCAGCCAGCGGCGGCGGCAGGGTCACAGTGGAGACCGCAGCCGGGCTATCGGCGGTGGCAGGGTCGCAGTGGAGACAGCAGCAGGGCTAAACCTGAGCGCTGAGAGTCCGGGACAAAGGAGCCAGACGCAGCAGGCGAGCGGATTCTACTCAACACCAGCAAGAACCGACAAGGAGCAGACAGCTTCATCCTGCAGTTTGCAGACCAGAGACGACCCAGGATCCAAGACTCGGCGTGAGTAGAAGCCCGACATCCTCACTCCTTCTCTGGGAGCAGAGGAGGGAAGGCCACCCCTCCCCCCCCCAGCACCGGCGATCTCCATCTTGGATACTGACAAAGCTGGGCGGAGCTGCTAGCTCCAACTCAGGCCTTGGAATAAAACGAGTCATTTAGCAGGTCACAATAACTTAATGGCGAAGTGACCTGCCAGACTCAGCTCCATCCAGGGAAAAGTTACCCAGCTCAGGCACCAGCCATTGGAGTGGCTTTCCTCACTGTGTAACCAGAGCCAGAGGCTGCCCCTCCCTCTAGCAGCCTCAACAATCAAAGGAAAAACAGAAACCCTGAGAACAGCTCCAGGCTGGGCTCTGTGAGTTTTTTTTTTCTGTTGATTAAATGGAATCCCATAAATACATGAGAATTGGTAGGAACGTAGTATATGTCATTGAATACTAAATAGACACCTCTGGCAGTACCTAAATACCTGAATTTATATTTATTTATATTCCACCATCGTCATAGAAAGTTACTGCTATTTTGTCCAAATCTGGGGCTTGATCCCAGGTTCTGGGATCCACTTGGCAGCTGAATGGGTTAGAGGCTGCGGTGCTGACATTGACCCATTCATGAATTTGGCCTCTCAGGTCTTCAGATCAGGTCCCATCATTGCCAAAAATTCTTCCTGGTGTAAGATTTCACGTGTGACACCTGTTTTCCCTTTCTGTTCAAGTTCATAATATGTCTTCAAAGTTACATGCTATGGAATAGATGGGAATAAATGTAATAAATGTTATATGTTCACTCACAGTTCATAAAATAAATGCTAAATAAATAAATCAATAATAAAATATAATGAATCACTCCAACAAACACAATATAGACTGAATATATAGGTGTAAATATAAATTATATATTTAATGTGTCTATAAGTGTTATGAGGTGTTGAATTCAGGCCTAGGGAAGAGTTTAGTTCATGCATGATTCTCAAAGGCAAGATGTATGGCACAACGATTATTTTTAATTAAGAGTTCATGAAGTGTGACAATAAGAATTGCAATCAGGAACTGGAGGAAATGGGAAAGATCCAAGAATCAGTACTCACATGATAGATAGGATTCCAACACAGCTAGCCACATCCCCTACTCTATCCAAATATTTATTTATTAGCATACTAGCTTCAGCTTATGAATGAATGAATATTGTGCCCCACCCCAACACCGGGGCTCAATCTCAGGTTCTGGGTACGGCCTAGCTCCTTAGTTGCTCACAGGCTAGTATCCTCACTTAGACCCTTTTGCCAATTGGGCCTACTAAGCTCTGAGGTCAAATCCCAATACTGCCAAAAGATGAATCCTGATGTGTGAAGCCCATAGATCTACCTGTGTTCCTGTCCTATGAAAGTCCTGAGACTCCAGGACGATGGAGACTTCTATATAGGCAACTCTACAGCCATAGGAATAGGTTATCATCCGTGTTTGCACAGTTATGTCTGTCATCATAATAAAACACAAAATGCATCCATGAATAAGACACACAATAAAAAGAGAAACTATATTGAATTCATAATGCATTCCACACATGTATGTAAATAGAGATCCTATGTGTGAAATAGGTGGGTATATAATTTTTGCCAGTGCTGGGGATTCAGTTCAGGACCTGCAACCTGGCCTGATATTGTAGTCTTCAAGGATGGTGAGTTTCCATTTCCCCCACAGTGTTATAGATTTACTCAGACCTGAGTTGGAATCCCAGCTGTGGCAGAAAAATGGTGCGAGTTCTGAGCCAGGGTGCATTATTGTTATTATTATTATTATTATAATTATTATTATCATTATTGCCAAGGAATGGATTTGAACTCAGTTTTTGGTAATTCTGCCTCAGCTTCAATCACCTCAGGGTGGTGGGCCCATAGCCGATTCTGCGATCATAGGCCCTGAAGTCTTGCAGGAAAACACACACACACACAGAAAAAGCATCAGGATGGATTTTTTACATTTTGTTACTTTCCACCGTGACCATCCTGGGTCTTAATGACATGCCTACAAAGGATACTTCACCTTGCATTGGTGAAGGATAGCGGGCTATCAGGGAAGCCATAGGCCCATGAAGCAATGTAGGCCCTGAGTTCAAGTCCTGGTTGTAACATCTACCAAAGGTGGGCATTCCCAAGAGACTTGTTCCTATGCATCGAAATACCGATGGAATGTGAGCAAATTCATGATTGAATGGGAAGTTTCTGCGTGCATCACTCAGTCTTGTCTAAAATTAGACTCAATGATCCTAGGATGCTGATTGATCTTAATGACTAGATTTTAAGCATGAAAAGAATCCTATTCCTTCAATGGTGGCATAATAACTACCTAAGAGTTGGTAGGAACATAGTTGATATACTTTAATCCTATGCAGATGTCTCTGGCACTCTATACAAATATATATTTATTGGTATTCTACCATCTGCCTATCCATGTATGGCTATTTTGTCCACCCTGTGGCTTGATCTCAGAGTCTTGGAACTTCCTGGCAGCTTCCTGGGCTAGAGGTTGCCATGTTGACACACACATTCATGAATTGGGTGTGCTAGGCCCTGAGTTCTGGTCCCAGCACTGCCAACAATTTGATAGTGGAGTAAGAAGCAGAATGTCACTCCTGTTTTCCTTTTCTTTGAGAGTCCTGGGTGTAAGACATGAAGGAGAACATGTCTACAAATCTAGATATATGTGATAGGATGTCCTCAATATAATAATTAGAATGTGGGTTATCATAGTCAATAAAATAAATGGTAAATAAATGAATAAAACAGAAATACAATAAATAATTACAACAAACAGGATCTGGACTGAACATCTATAGGTAGATACACATCCTATCTTTACAATGTATATAAATAGTGTGTTTCCAGGGCTGGGTCTTGGACTCAGGCCTAGGGACCAGGCCTGACTTTCTTTTCTTCAAACATGGTGAGCTTCCTTTTTGTTCACAGTGCTGCAGAGTTACCCAGACCCTGAGTTCAAATCCAAAGCCTGCCAGAGTAAACGGCACCAATTGAAAGCCAGGGAGATAATTTTTTTGCCAAGCAAAATCCTGAACTCAGGTCATGGCAACTCTGCCTCAGCGCCCATCACCTTGGCTGGGATGTAGCCACTGGAACCACAGATGATCCTGAGATCCTAGACCACCAGGCCTTTCAGGGTGAAAATGCAAAGAAAATAAGTTGTGGGATGGCCTTTTTACATTTTGCACCATGACCATCTAGGTCTGAATGACACAGCTCCAAAGGGTACTTCACCTTGCATTGCTGAAGGCTGGTGGGCTATTAGGGAAGCCATAGTCCTGCAGGACAATATAGGTCTAGATTCGAATCCCAGTCATGTCACTTCCGGATGGCGGGAGATGCTAAGAGACGCGTTCCAATCTATAGGAATAACGATGGAATGTTATAAATGTAACGGTTGAATGAGTTGCTCGTGAATGAAACTCATATAAAATTAGACATCATGATTTTAGTAAGCTGGTTGATTTTATATAATATGAAACATTAAAAGAATACTCTTTCTTACAGGGATGCAATAACTTCAAGACACTAATTTACTTAATAGTTTATTATGGATGAAAACAATAACATAAATTACAGGGAGGCATAATAAATATCCAAGAATTGGTAGGAATGTAGTCTATATAACTGAATAATGGATAGACATCTCTGGCACTCTATAAAGATATATATTTATTAGCATACTACCATCTGGGTGTCAAACTGTTCTTATTTTGTCAACTGCTGGGACTTGATCTCAGGCCCTGGGCACTTCCTGTCAGCTCAATTTGCCAAGGATGGCATGCTGACACTCACCAATTCATGAATTTGGCCCTGTAGGCCATGAGTTCAGATGCTAGCTTTCCCAAACACTGAATCCTGGAGTAAGAAGCTGATGGTGACACATGTTTTCCTTTTCTGTGAAAGTCCTGGATGCCAGGTATGGAGTGGAATACATATGCACACTTATATCCTATGTAGTAAATGTAATCATTGTTCTATGTGCCAATAGACAATAAAATAAATGGTCAATACATGAAAAAAAAATAAAATGAATAACTACACTGAACGCAATATGTACTTACATATGTCTGTAAATATAAATCATATATTTAAAATGTACATGAATAGGATGTTTTCTAGTGCTGAGGATAGATTTCAGGCCTAAGGAACAGACTTGAATTTCTTGACTTCAAGGAGGCAAGCTTCCCCTTCCCACACAGTGCAGCAGAGTTACCCAAACCATGAGTTCAAATCCCAGTCCTGCCAGAAAAATGGCATCTCTATGCTATGTGATGCCCAATTCTTAGGTATTTCATTTGGCCTCCATTTAATGAATTTGATTGTTTAAATACTTTATAAAATATTGATTAAAATTGATCTGTGTCTTATAATATAATTGTGTATAATTTTATCCTAGAATCTTTCAAGAACTGCCCATTTAATCATGACATACATCACATTCAATTGGTATTCATATGGATAGAAATGAGTTTCTTAGGATCTCCTGCCAATTGGAAGTGGCAGGACCAGGATTCGAACTGTGGGCTCCAGCTCCCACCACTTAAACCTGTGGATAGGGAACTCACCAGTCTCTCCAAGAACATCAGTAAGACCAATGATTAGCCAGGCATCAGTGGCTCTCAGCAGTCTTCCTTGATACTTAAAAGGCTGTGAAAGTAGGATCATGGTCAAAGTCACCCTAGGCAGGAAAGTCCTTGAGACCTCTGTCCAACTTAAGTGCCAACAAAGCCACAAGTAGAGCTGTGTGGCTCGGGCTAGACTTGATTAAATGCAGCTCACAGACTGTGCCCAGATCCGGGACTGGCAACAAACAGACATACACAACATTTTGTGCAGCCATCCAGGTAAAGCAGGTCACCCTTTTGTCCCCAACTGAATTGGACAGAGTCCTCTGGGAAAGGGGCTGGAAGAGCCACTCTCATCTTGACTCCACCCATGCTGCCTGCATCACAGGATTCCAGCCACACCCCCATTCTTTCATGGTTCTTTCTGACTAGTAGGATACAACAATTGTGGCCACGCCCACATTCCATGTTGCCCTGTAGCACAGGGATTCCCTCTGTTGGTTGACACCACTACCTGCAGTTGAGGAAAGTAGAGGTGGCTGAGTGGTGAGCAAGAGACTCGAGGCGACTTTGGAGTAGATTAGGATATTGACCTCCTAGACACTGAGTGGGAGAATAGAGGATTTCCCTGAGCCTGGGAATGTGGCAAGCCCATCTTTCCCATCACAGCTCTCAGATGTCTGAAACAAGACTCCGTGAGAGAGCTGAGGGTAAGAAACTACTACCAGAACACCAGTGGAAGAATCTGCCCAACAGACCTGAAACATTCAAAAAAACAAAGAACACAAAAAAGGGAGGGATCCTCAAGACAAACACCTCTGGGGAAGGTGATTCAATGGAGGATCCAGCCAAAGGTGATGATGACCGAGGGCATCTCCTGCGTTTGGACACAGTCACAGCCACTAGGGTCCAAGTTTTAAGGGTCCTGATCCCACCAAGGATCTGCAGAGGTGCTATTAACATGTAGTGCCTGCCCTGGACCACAGCAAAAGAAGAAAACAGGCTCTCTGTGCCAAGATCCAACCACTGAAGCAGGAAAAGACAGACCTGCAGGATCAAAGGGAGACAGAAATGGAGAAGATAGACCAGGTGCACAAAGCACCGGAAACAGAGCTGGAGATCCATAAGCCACCCATACACAGGTCAGTTTCAGCTGAAAGCGATTTACAATTGGCAGTGGGCCACATGCAGCACGCGGCCAATGACAGAGAAATTGAGCATGAAGTTCTCACCAGCCACCTGCAGGCCACAGAGCGGCACATGGTAGAGCTGGTGGTGGCGGCTTCTGTGGTCACTGCTTCACAGAAGGAGACAAAATATTGTTTGAACAGCTGAATGATGTAACACTTCAGCTTGAGGAAAAGACCAGCAGATTCTATAACCTGGATCAAGTGAACACAGAATTGCAGGAGAAGCTGGAAGCACTCTGGACAGAGAAGAGCAACAGGAAGAACAAAAGCTACAAGTTCTAACAAGCACTGGCGGCTGTGAGGCACTGAATAGACTACTGGACAACCTGAGCTGGATGGTGACTGCAGCAAATCTGGACACAGACACCTTCACAGAGGGCCTGAGCATTGAAAGGACGGTGCAGAAGGAGGAGGCCCAGTGCCTGACCAAGCAGGTGAACCAACTGACAGAGGAGAATGAGGGAAGGGAGAGGCTTGTGCTGGACCTACAGAACGAGCTGGGGAACTGAGAAGGAAGCTGGCAGAGCCACGGCCCTCCGTAGGAGGCTGTGTAGTAGTTGCAGGCCCAGGCCCACTGCAAGCAGATGGAGTTGAAAAACCTGGAGGAACAACTTCACATCGGGTCCAGAAAAACCAGAGGCTCAGTCTCTAGAACGTGGAGCAGCGGGAGAACGGCAGAGACTGGAGGAGAAGGCCGAGGATCAGCAGGAGATCCCAGAGACCCCACGATGTGTATGTGTGTGGGTCCCATAGCAGAAGGAACAGCTGGCCCTGCTGTGGGAAGCTCTCCACAGGGTGAGCAGTGAGAAGAAGAAGCTCGCCAGCATCCTGGACTTAGAGCAGCAGGTGAAGAAACATCTGTGGGAACAACTGGACTGCTCAAAGGAGAAGACACAAAAATGGAAAGAGGTGGCTGAGAGAGAGAGCCGAGTGGC
>NW_012291698.1:0-1132 GCF_000151885.1 Dipodomys ordii | reverse complement strand
CCCCCGCACTCACGGAACTCCTGCTCGATCTTCTGTCTCAGGAACTCCATCTTCTTGGCCTCACCATGCACCAGCAGCACGTTCTCTGGCTCTGCCTGTCCCACCAGCTGCATGATGCCCTTGGCGTCCGCGTGGGCGCTGAATGACATGTACTCCACCTGCATCTTCACCTCCAGCTGCAGCAGCGCGGTTTAAACACACTCAGCACTAGCGGGGCCGGGAGGGGGTCCCTGCCAACCCAGGGCAGAGGGGACTCACCACCTGCCGTCCCTCCATCTCCAGCTTGCGCTGCCCACTGAGGATCTTGTGGCCCACAGTGCCCTGCACACAGTAGCCAGGCATGATGACCTACGGGGAGGGGGAGGCTCAGCTGCGTGGCCATCCCCTCTCCCACCCCCGCCCCAGCACATCCACGGCGCTACATTGGGACACACCTGCCTGACAGCCTGGAACAATAAGGTTAAACCACACACACACACACCCCTGATCCAGCCTGGAACAATAAGGTTAAACCACACACACACACACACACACACACACACACACACACACACACACACACACACACACACACACACACACACACACACACACACACACACACACCCTGATCCATGGGCTCCCAAGGCTGTGGGAACCCATAGTCGCGTCTCCGCTACATTGGGACACACCTGCCTGACAGCCTGGAACAATAAGGTTAAACCACACACACACACACACACACACCCCTGATCCAGCCTGGAACAATAAGGTTAAACCACACACACACACACACACACACCCCTGATCCAGCCTGGAACAATAAGGTTAAACCACACACACACACACACACACACACACACACACACACACACACACACACACACACACACACACACACACACACACACACACACACACACACCTCTGATCCAGCCTGGAACAATAAGGTTAAACCACACACACACACACACACACACACACACACACACACACACACACACACACACACACACACACACACACACACACACACACACACACCAACCCTGATCCACGGTCTCCCAGGGGTGTGAGAACCTATAGTCGTGTCTCCGCACATCCACAGACCTCCTGCGATCTTGGGGCCAGATCCCCTACCATGTTTTTCTCT
>NW_012291697.1:0-3039 GCF_000151885.1 Dipodomys ordii | reverse complement strand
GCGGGGACACAGCGGGACACAGCGGGGTACACAGCTGGTGACACAGCGGGACACAGCAGGACACAGCGGGGACACAGTGGGACACAGCAAGGACACAGCGGGACACAGCGGGACACTGCAGGGCACAGCGGGGGACACACGGGACACAGCGCGGGACACTGGGAGGACCCAGCGGGACACAGCGGGGGACACAGCAGGACACAGCGGGACACAGCGAGACACAGCAGGACACAGTGTGAAACAGCGGTGAACCTGAAGGGACACAGCGGGACACAGCGGGGGACACAGCGGGACCCAGCGGGACACAGCAGGGGACACAGCAGGACACAGCGGGGACAAAGCGGGACACAGCGGGGGACACAGCAGGGACAAAGCGTGACACAGTGGGGGACACAGCGAGGACACAGCGGGACACAGCGGTGACACAGCGGGACTCAGCTGGGGACACTGCGGGACACATCGGGACACAGCGGGGACACAGCAAGGACACATCGGGGGACACAGCAAGACACAGCCGGACACAGCCGGGGACACAGAGGGACACAGCGAGAGACACAGCGGGGGACACAGCGGGACCCAGCGGAGAACAAAGCGAGGACACAGCGGGACCCAGCGGGACACAGCGTCGATAGAGCAGGGACACAGAGGGACACAGCGGTGACACAGGGGGACTCAGCGGGGGATACTGCGGGACACAGTGGGGAACACAGAGACGACACAGCAGGACCCAGCGGGACAAAGTGTCGATACAGCGGGAGCACGGCGGGACACAGCGGGGTACACAGCTGATGACACAACGGGACACAGTGGGGGACACAGCGGGACACAGCGGCACACAGCGGGGCACAGCGGGGACAAAACGGGAGACTCAGTGGGGAACAGAGCAGGACACAGTGGGAGACACAGGGAGGACACAGTGGGGACACAGCGAGACTCAGCCGGGGACACAGCGGGGGAAAAAGCGGGACACAACGGGACAGAGTGGGACACAGCGGGACACAGCGGGGTCACTGCGGGGACACAGCGGGACACAGTGGGGGACAAAGCGGGACACAGCGGGACACAGCCGGACACGGCGGGGGACACAGCGGGACACAGAGGGGGACACAGCGAGGACACAGTGGGACACAGCGGGACACAGCGGGGGGCACAGCGAGGACACAGCAGTACACAGCGTGGGAAACAGCGAGGACACAGCGGGAGACAGCGAGACACAGAGGGACACATTGGGGACACAGAAGTAGACACAGCGAGACACAGCGGGGGACACATGGAGGACTCAGCGGGACAAAGCGGGGACACAGCGGCGACTCACCGGGGGACACAGCACGGGACAAAGCGGGACACCACAGAACACAGTGGGAAACAGCGGGACACAGCGGGGAAACTGCGGGGACACAGGGGGACAAAGCATGGGACACATAGGGACACAGCGGGGGAGACAGCGGGACACAGTGGGACACAGCGGGGGACACAGGGGGGACACAGCGGGACCAAGCGGGACACAGCGTCGATACAGCGGGGACACAGCGGGACACAGCGGGGACACAACGAGGACACAGCAGAACACAGCGTGGGAAAAAGCGAGGAAACATTGGGACACAGCGGGGACACAGCGGGACCCAGCGCGGGACACAGCGAGGACACATTGGGACACAGCGGGGATACAGCGGGACTCAGCGGGGGACACAACAGTACACAGCGGGACACAGCGGGACACAGCGGGGGACACAGAGGGGTAGACAGCAGGACACAGCGGGGAACACAGCGAGGACACTGCGGGACCAAGCGGGATAGAACGTTGATACAGCGGGGACACAGCGGGACACAGCGGGGTACACAGCTGGGGACACAACGGGACACAGCGGGGGACACAGCGAGCACACAGCAGAACACAGCGTGGGAAACAGCGAGGACACAGCGGGACACAGCGAGACACAGGGGGACACAGTGGGGACACAGCAGTAGACACAGCGAGACACAGCGGGGGACACAGCGGGACACAGCGGGGAACACAGCGAGGACACAGCGGGGACACAGCGGGGACACTGCGGGAACATAGTGGGACACAGCGGGGCACACAGCGGGACACAGCGGGACACAGCTTGGGACACAGCGGGAACACAGCAGGACACAGCGGGGAACACAGCGAGGACACAGCGGGACACAGCGGGACACAGCGTGGGACAAAGTGGGAGACAGCAGGGGACACAGCGAGGACACAGCGGGACACAGCGGCGACACATAGAGGACTCAGCGGGGGACACAGTGGGGGACAGAGCGGGACCCAGCGGGACACAGCGGGACACAGCGGGACACTGCGGGGCACAGCGGGGGACACAGCGGGACACAGCAGGGGACACAGGGAGGACACAGCTTAACACAGCATGGGACAAAGCGAGGACACAGCGGGACACAGCGAGACACAGCGGGACACAGTGGGGACCCAGCAGTGGACACAGCGGGACACAGCAGGGGACAAAGCTGGACACCACGTAACACAGCAGGACACAGCGTGAAACAGCGGTGAACCTGCGGGGACACAGCGGTACACAGCGGGGGACACAGCGGGACCCAGCGGGACACAGCGGGGGACACAGCGGGACACAGCGTCTGTAGAGCGGGGACACAGCGGGACACAGCGGTGACACAGCGGGACCCAGCAGGGACACAACAAGGACACAGCGGATGACACAGCGGGACACAGCGGGACACAGAGGGGGACACAGCGAGGGACACAGAGGGGACACTGCGGGACCCAGCAATACACAGCGGGACACAGCAGGACACAGCGGGGGACACAGCGGGACACAGCGGGGGACACAGCGGGACACAGCGGGGACACAGAGGGGACTCAGCAGTGGACATAGCGGGGGACAAAGCGGGACACAACAGGACACAGTGGGACACAGCGGGACACAGCGGGGACACTGCGGGGATACAGCGGGACAAAGCGGGGCACCCAGCGGGACACAGCGGGACACAGCAGGACCCAGCGGGGAAACAGGGGGGACACAGTTTGACACAGTTAGGACAGAG
>NW_012291696.1:0-5796 GCF_000151885.1 Dipodomys ordii | reverse complement strand
CGGGGCACAGCGGGGAACACAGCAGGATACAGTGTAGGACACAGGGAGGACACAGCGGATCACAGCATGGTACATTGCGAGGACACAGCGGGAAACAGCGAGACACAGCGGGACCCAGCGGTGACCCAGCAGTGGACACAGCGGGACACAGCGGGGGACAAAGCGGGACACCACTGAACACAGCCGGACACAGCGTGAAACAGCGGTGAACCTGCGGGGACACAGCGGTACACAGCGGGGGACACAGCGGGACACAGCGGGACACAGCGGGGGACACAGCCGGACACAGCAGGGACACAGCGGGGACACAGCGGGACCCAGCAGGACACAGCGGGGGACACAGCGGGACACAGCGGGGGACACAGCCGGACACAGCAGGGACACAGTAGGACACAGCGTGGGACAAAGCGGGAGACAGCGGAGGAAACAGTGAGGACACAGCTGGACACAGTGGGGACACAGAGGGGACTCAGCAGGGGACATAGAGGGGAAAAACCGGGACACCACGGGACACAGTAGGACACAGCGGGACACAGCGGGGACACTGCGGGACACAGCCGGGGGACACAGCGGTGGACAGCGGGGGACAGAGAAGGGACACAGCGGGACACAGAGGGGACACAGCTGGACACAGAAGGGTACACAGCGGGGCACAGCGGACTCACAACAGGGACAGAGCTGGACACAGAGGGACACAGATGGGACAGAGCGTGACACAGCGGGACACAGCGGGACACAGCAGGGGACTCAGCGGGACACAGCGGGGGACACAGGGAGGACACAGCTGGACACTGAATGAGACAGAGCGAGTACACAGCCGGACACAGCGAAACACAGCGTGACACAGTGGGGACACAGCGGGACACAGCCGGGGACACAGAGGGACACAGCGGGGTGCACAGCAAGGAAAGAGGGACACAGCGGGGGACACAGCGAAGACACAGCGGGACACAGCGGTGACACAGCGGGACACAGCTGGGGACACTGCGGGACACAGCGGGACACAGCGGCGACACAGCAAGGACACAGCGGGGTACAGAGCGGGAGACAGCGGGGACACAGCGAGGACACAGCGGGACACAGCGCTGACACTACAGGGGACACAGCGGGGGACACAGCGGGGGACACAGCCGGACACAGCGGGACACAGCGGGGGACACAGGGGGGACCCAGCGGGACCCAGCGCGGGACACAGCGAGGAAACATTGGGACACAGCGGGGACACAGCGGGACTCAGCTGGGGACACAGCAGTACACAGCGGGACACAGCGGGACACAGCGGGGGACACAGAGGGGTAAACAGCGGGACACAGCGGGGAACACAGCGAGGACACAGCGGGACCAAGCGGGACACAGCGTCGATACAGTGGGGACACAGCGGGACACAGCGGGGTACACAGCTGGGTACACAACGGGACACAGCGGGGGACACAGTGAGGACACAGCAGAACACAGCGTGGGAAACAGCGAGGACACAGCGGGACACAGCGAGACACAGCGGGACACAGTGGGGACACAGCAGTAGACACAGCGGGACACAGCGAGGACACAGCGGGGACACCGCGGGGACACAGCGGCACCCAGCAGGACACAGCGGGGCACACAGCGGGACACAGCGGCACCCAGCAGGACACAGCGGGGCACACAGCGGGACACAGCGGGACACAGCTTGGGAAACAGCGGGAACACAGCAGGACACAGCCGGGGACACAGCGAGGACACAGCGGGACACAGCGGGACACATCGTGGGACAAAGCGGGAGATAGCAGGGGACACAGCGAGGACACAGCGGGACACTGTGGCGACACATAGAGGACTCAGCGGGGGACACAGTGGGGGACAGAGCGGGACACAGCGGGACCCAGTGGGGACAAAGCGTGAGACACAGCAGTGGACAGAGCGGGAGACAGAGGCAGACACAGCGAAGACACAGCGGGACACAGCGGGGACACAGAGGTGGCTCAGGGGGGCCACAGCGGGGGACAAAGCGGGACACCACGGAACACAGCGGGACACAGCGTGAAACAGCGGTGAACCTGCGGGGACACAGCGGGACACAGCGGGGGACACAGCGGGACACAGCGGGGGACACAGCGGGACACAGCGGGGGACACATGGAGGACTCAGCGGGACAAAGCGGGGACACAGCGGCGACTCACCGGGGGACACAGCGGGGGACAAAGCGGGACACCACAGAACACAGTGGGAAACAGTGGGACACAGCGGGGAAACTGCGGGGACACAGGGAGACAAAGCGTGGGACACATAGGGACACAGCGGGGGACACAGTGGGGAACACAGCGAGAACACCACGGAACACAGCGGGACACAGCGGGAAACAGAGGGGAACCTGCGGGGACACAGTGGTACACAGTGGGGGACACAGTGGGAAACAGCGGGGGACCCAGCGGGACACAGTGGGGGACAAAGCCAGGACACAGCGGGACACAACGGGACACAGCAGGGGGACACAGCGAGGACACCACGGAACACAGAGGGACACAGCGGGAAATAGAAGGGAACCTGCGGGGACACAGTGGTACACAGTGGGGGACACAGTGGGAAACAGCGGGGGACACAGCGGGACACAGTGGGGGACAGAGCGTGGGACACAGCGAGACACAGCGGGGACAAAGCTGGACACAGCGGGGTACACAGAGGGACACAGCTGGGACACAGCGGGGAAACAGCGTGACACAGCAGGACACAGCGGGAAACAGCCGGGGACACAGCGAGGACACAGCGGCACACAACAGGGGACACAGCAAGGACACAGTAGGACACAGCGGGGGACACAGCAAGACATAGCGGGGGACACAACGGGGGACACAGAGGGACACAACGGGACTCAGCGGGGGACACAGCAGTACACAGCGGGACACAGCGGGGACACAGCAGCGACACAGCGGGTGACACAGGGATGACACAGCGGGACCCAGCGGGACCCAGCGTCGATACAGCAGGGACACAGCGGGACACAAAGGGTAAAAAAGCGAGGACACAGCGGAACACAGCGGGGACACAGCCGTAGACACAGCGGGACACAGTGGCGGACACAGCGAGGACACAGCGGGACCCAGGGGGACACAGCGTCGATACAGCGGGGACAGAGCGTTATACAGCGAGGTACACAGCTGTGAACACAGCGGGACACAGCACGACACAGTGGGACACAGCAGGCACAAAGCTTGAGACAAAGCGGGGTACAGAGCGGGAGACAGCGGGGGACACAGCGAGGACACAGCGGGACACAGCGCTGACACTGCGGGGGACACAGCGGTACACAGCGGGAACACAGCGGGGGACACAGCGGGACACAGCGGGACACAGCAGGGGACACAGGGAGGACACAGCGGGACACAGCGGGGGACACAGCGAGGACACATTGGGACACAGCAGGGACACAGTGGGGACTCAGCGGGGGACACATCGGGATACAGCGGAGAACACAGCGAGGACACAGCGGGACACAGTGAGACACAGCGGGACACAGCGGGGGACACAGCGGGACACAGCGGGGAACACAGGGAGGACATAGCGGGACCCAGCGGGACCCAGCGCCGTTACAGCGGGGACACAGCGGGACACAGCGGGGTGCACAGCTAGGGACACAACGGGACACTCGGGGGACACAGCGAGGACACAGCGGGACACAGCGGGGACACTGCGGGAACATAGTGGGACACAGCGGCGACACAGATGGGACTCAGCGGGACAAAGCAGGGGACACAGTGGGACACAGCGGGACACAGCTAGGGACACAGCAGGGACAAAGCGGCAGACAGCCGGGGACACAGCGAGGACACAGCGGGACACAGCGGCGACACAGATGGGACTCAGCGGGACAAAGCGGGGGACACAGCGGGACAGAGCGGGACACAGCGGGGGACATAGCGGGGGACAGCGGAGACAGAGAGGGGCCAAAGCGAGACACAACGGTGACACAGCTGGACACAACAGAGTACACAACGGGACACAGCGGGCACACAGCGGGGACACAGCGGGACATAGCGGGACAAAGCGGAACACAGCGGGTGTCACAGTGGGACACAGCAGGGGACCCAGCGAGGACACAGCGGGACACCGCGGGAGACACAGCTGGGGACACAGCGGGACACAGCGGGGAACACATCGAGGACACAGCGGGACCCAGCAGGAGACAGCGTCGATACAGAAGGGACACAGCGGGACACAGCGGGACACAGCGGGACGCAGCTGGGGACACAGCGGGGACACAGTGGGACACAGCGGAACACAGCGAGGGACAAAGCGGGAGACAGCGGGGGACACAGCGAGGACACAGGGAGACACAGCGGCGACACAGAGGGGACTCAGCGGGGGACACAGCGTGGGACAAAGTGGGACACCACGGGACACAGTGTTACACAGCGGGACACAGCGGGGACACTGCGGGACACAGCAGGACAAAGCGGGGGACACAGCGGGACACAGCGGGACACAGCGGGGGACCCAGCGGGGGACAGCGGAGACAGAGAGTGGCCACAGCGAGACACAGCGGTGACACAACTGGACACAGCGGGATACACAGCGGGACAGAGCGGGCACAGAGAGGGGACACAGCGGGACACAGCGGGACACAGCGGGGACACAGCGGGACACAGCGGGACACAGCGGGGACAAAGCGGGACACAGCTGGACACAGCGGGACACAGCGGTGGACACAGCGACACACAGTGCAAGGACTCAGCTGGGGACACAGCGGTGGACACAGCGGGACACAGCGGGGAACACAGCGAGGACACAGCGGGGACACAGCGGGACACAGCGTCGATACAGCGGGGACACAGCGTTACACAGCGTGGTACACAGCGTGGTACACAGCTGTGGACACAACGGGACACAGTGGGGGCACAGCCGGACACAGCTGTACACAGTGGGACACAGCGGGGACAAAGCGTGAGACACAGCGGGGGACAGAGAGGGAGACAGTAGGGGACTCAGCGAGGACACAGCGGCACACAACGGGACACAGTGGGAAACAGAGGTGAACCTGCGGGGACACAGCGGGACACAGCGGGGACACAGCGAGGACACAGCGGCACACGAAGGGACACAGCGGGAAACAGAGGTGAACCCTTGGGGACACAGCGGACAGAGTGGGGGACACAGGGGGACACAGTGTGGGACACAGCGGTGAAACAGCGGGACACAACGGGACACAGCTCGGGGACACAGCGAGGACACAGCGGGAAACAATGGGACACAGCAGGGGGACACAGCGAGGACACCACGGAACACATCGGGACACAGCGGGAAACAGAGGTGAACCTGAGGGGACACAGCGGGACACAGTGGGGAACACAATGCGAAACAGCGGGGGACACAGCGGGACACAGTGGGGAACAGAGTGTGGGACACAGCGAGACACAGCGGGGACAAAGCTGGACACAGCGGGGTACACAGAGGGAAACAGCGGGGACACAGTGGGGAAACAGCGTGACACAGCATGACACAGCGGAAACAGCCGGGGACACAGCGAGGACACAGCGGCACAGAACGGGGGACACAGCAAGGACACAGTGGGACACAGCGGGGGACACAGCGAGACATAGCGGGGGACACAGAGGGACACAGCGGGACACAGCGGGGGACACAGGGAGGACACAGCGGGACACAGCGGGGAACACATCGAGGACACAGCGGGACTCAGCAGGAGACAGCGTCGATACAGCAGGGACACAGCGGGACACAGTGGGACACAGCGGGACGCAGCTGGGGACACAGCGGGGACACAGTGGGAACTAGCGGAACACAGCGAGGGACAAAGCGGGAGAC
>NW_012291695.1:0-6336 GCF_000151885.1 Dipodomys ordii | reverse complement strand
GTCCTCTCTGTGTCCCGCGCTGTGTCCTGCTCTGTTCCCCACTGTGTCTCCCATTTTGTCCCTGCTGTGCCCCACTGTGACCGCTGTGTCCCGCTGTGTCCCCGCTGTATCGTCGCTGTGTCCCGCTGGGTCCTGCTGTGTCTCTCTCTGTGTTCCCCACTGTGTCCCGCTGTGTCTCCCGCTGTGTCCCTCACTGTATCCCCCGCTGTGTCCCGCTGTGTCCCGCTGTGTCCCCCGCTGTGTCCTTGCTGTGTCCCCGCTGGGTCCCGCTGGGTCCCACAGTGTCCCCCGCTGAGTCCGGTTGTGTGACCGCTGTGTCCCGCTGTGTCCCCGCTCTATCGACGCTGTGTCCCGCTGTGTCCCGCTGTGTCCTCGCTTTGTTCCCCGCTGTGTCCCGCTGTGTCCCCTGCTGTGTCTCTCACTGTGTCCCGCTGTGTCCCCGCTGTGTCCCGCTGTGCCCCGCAGTGTCCCCAGCTGTGTCCCGCTGTGTCACCGCTGTGTCCCGCTGTGTCCTCGCTGTGTCCCCCGCTGTGTCCCGCTTTGTGCCTGCTGTGTACCCCGCTGTGTCCCTCTGTGTCCCCCGCTCTGTCCCGCTGTGTCCCCTGCTCTGTCCCCACTGTGTCACGCTGTGTTTTGCTGTGTCCGGCTGTGTCCTCGCTCTGTCTCCCTCAGTGTCCAGCTGTGTCCTCCCTGTGTCCCGCTGAGTCCCCTGCTGTATCCCGCTGTGTCCCGCTGTGTCCCGCTCTGTCCCCTCTGAGTCCCTCTGTGTCCAGCTCTGTCCCTGTTGTGTGTCCGCTGTGTCCCGCTGTGTACCCTTCTGTGTCCAGTTGTGTCCCCTCTGTGTCCCGCGGTGTCCCTTCTCTTTCCCCCGCTGTCCACCGCTGTGTCCCCCGGCTGTGTCCCGCAGTGTCCCCGCTGTGTCCCGCTGTGTCCTACTGTGTCCCGTGGTGTCCCACTTTTTCCCCTCTATGTCCCCTGCTGAGTCCCCTCTGTGTCCCCGCTGTGTCCAGGTGTGTCCTCGCTGTGTCCTCCGCTGTCTCCCGCTTTGTCCCACGCTGTGTCCTACTGTGTCCCACTGTGTCCCTGCTGTGTCCCCCGCTGTGTCTCGCTCTGTCCCGCTGTGTCCCCCGCTGTGTCCCGCTGTGTCCCCGCAGGTTCACCGCTGTTTCACGCTGTGTCCTTGCTGTGTCCCCGCTGTGTCCCGCTGTGTCCCGCAGTGTCCCCAGCTGTGTCCCGCTGTGTCACCGCTGTGTCCCGCTGTGTCCTCGCTGTGTCCCCGACTGTGTCCCGATTTGTCCTTGCTGTGTACCCCGCTGTATCCCTCTGTGTCCCCGGCTGTGTCCCGCTGTGTCCCCTGCAGTGTCCCCACTGTGTCACGCTGTGTTTCGCTGTGTTCGCTGTGTCCGGGTGTGTCCTCGCTCTGTCTCATTCAGTGTCCAGCTGTGTCCTCCCTGTGTCCCCCGCTGTGTCCCGCTGAATCCCCTGCTGTGTCCCGCTGTGTCCCGCTGTGTCACGCTCTGTCCCATCTGTGTCCCTCTGTGTCCAGCTCTGTCCCCGTGGTGTGTCCGCTGTGCCCCGCTGTGTACCCTTCTGTGTCCAGCTGTGTCCCCTCTGTGTCCCGCTGTGTCCCTTCTCTGTCCCCTGCTGTCCACCGCTGTGTCCCCCGGCTGTGTCTCGCAGTGTCACCGCTGTGTCCCGCTGTGTCCTACTGTGTCCCGTGGTGTCCCGCTTTTTCCCCTCTATGTCCCCTGCTGAGTCCCCTCTGTGTCCCCGCTGTGTCCAGCTGTGTCCTCGCTGTGTCCTCCGCTGTCTCCCGCTTTGTCCCACGCTGTGTCCTACTGTGTCCCACTGTGTCCCTGCTGTGTCCCCCGCTGTGTCCCGCTGTGTCCCGCTGTGTCCCCCGCTGTGTCATGCTGGGTCCCGCTGTGTCCCCGCTGTGTCCCTGCTGTGTCCGGCTGTGTCCCCCGCTGTGTCCCGCTGGGTCCCGCTGTGTCCCCCGCTGTGTCCCGCTGTGTCCCCGCAGGTTCACCCCTGTTTCACGCTGTGTCCTGCTGTGTTCCGTGGTGTCCTGCTTTGTCCCCCGCTGTGTCCCGCTGTGTCCACTGCTGGGTCCCCGCTGGGTCCCGCTGTGTCTCGCTGTTTCCCGCTGTGTCCTCACATTGTCCCATGCTGTGTTCCGCTGTGTCCTCCCTGTGTCCCCCGCTGTGTCCCGCTGTGTCCCCCACTGTGCCCCGCAGTGTCCCGCTGTGTCCCGCTGTGTCCTCGCTGTGTCCCACTGTGTCCCCCATGTTTCCCCGCTGGGTCCTGCTGTGTCCCGCTGTGTCCCGCTGGGTCCCCCGCTTTCTCCCGCTGTGTCCCCGCAGTCTCCCCGCTGTGTCCCGCTGTGTCCAACTGTGTCATGTGGTGTCCCGCTTTTTCCCCCACTATGTCCCCTGCTGAGTCCCCTCTGTGTCCCCTCTGTGTCCCGCTGTGTCCTCCGCTGTGTCCCGCTGTGTCCCCCGCTGTGTCCTGCTGTGTCCCGCTGTGTCCTGCTGGGTCCCGCAGTGTCCCCTCTGTGTCCCCGCTGTGTCACGCTGTGTCCCCCGCTGTGTCCCGCTGTGTCCCCGCAGGTTCACCGCTGTTTCATGCTGTGTCCCGCTGTGTTCCGTGGTGTCCCGCTTTGTCCCCCGCTGTGGCCTCCCTGAGCCACCTCTGTGTCCCCGCTGTGTCCCGCTGTGTC
The DNA here is from genome assembly GCF_000151885.1 of Dipodomys ordii. Classification (NCBI taxonomy): domain Eukaryota; kingdom Metazoa; phylum Chordata; class Mammalia; order Rodentia; family Heteromyidae; genus Dipodomys; species Dipodomys ordii. Next base: position 3,617 of record NW_012291695.1, on the reverse strand, counting down.
CTCGCTGTGTCCGCTTCTGTCTCCCGCTCTGTCCACCGCTTTGTCTCACGCTTTGTCCCTGCTGGGTCCCGCTGTGTCCCGCTCTGTCCCCCACTGTGTCCCCCGCTGAGTCCTCTAAGTGTCGCCACTGTGTCCCGCTGTGTCCTCGCTGTGTCCTCTGCTATCTGCCGCTTTGTCCCACGCTGTGTCCCGCTGTGTCCCGCTGTGTCCTCTTTGTGTCCCCGGCTGTGTCCTGCTGTGTTCCCGCTGTGTCCCAAGCTGTGTCCCGCTGTGTCCCACTGTGTGCCCCGCTGTGTCCTGCTGGGTGCCGCTGTGTCCCCGCTGTGTCCTCGCTGTGTCCCGCTGTGTCTACTGCTGTGTCCTCACTGTGTCCCGCTGTGTCTCGCTGTGTCCCGCTGTGTCCTCGCTGTTTTCCACGCTGTGTTCTGCTGTGTCCTCGCTGTGTCCCCCGCTGTGTCCCGTTGTGTACCCAGCTGTGTACCCCGCTGTGTCCCACTGTGTCCCCTCTGTATCGACGCTGTGTCCCTCTTGGTCCCGCTGTGTCCTCGCTGTGTTCCCCGCTGTGTCCCGCTTTTTACCCCTCTGTGTCCCCCGCTGTGTCCCGCTGTGTCCCGCTGTGTACTGCTGTGTCCCCCGCTGTGTCCCGCTGTGTCCCCGCTGTGTCCCAATGCGTCCTTGCTGTGTCCCGCGCTGGGTCCCGCTGTGTCCCCCCTGTGTCCCCCGCTGTGTCCCGCTGTGTCCGGCTGTGTCCCTCGCTGTGTCCCCCGTTGTGTCCCCCGCAGTGTCAGCGCTGTGTCCCGCTGTGTCCTCGCTGTGTCCCCTGCTGTCTCCCACTCTGTACCCCGCTGTGTCTCAAGCTTTGTCCCCGCTGTGTCCCGTTGTGTCCCGCTGTGTCCCGCTGTGCTCCCACTGTGTCCCGCTGTGTTCACAGCTGTGTACCACGCTGTGTAACGTTGTGTCCCCGCTGTATTGACGCTGTGTACCGCTGGGTCCCGCTGTGTCCTCGCTGTGTTCCCCGCAGTGTCCTGCTGTGTCCCCCACTGTGTCCCCCCGCTGTGTCCCTATGTGTCCCACGCTTTGTCTCCCTGTGTCCCCGCAGTTTCCCCACTGTGTCCCCCTGTTTCCCACTGTGTTCTGTGGTGTCCCGCTTTGTCCCCCTCTGTGTCCCCCGGTGAGTCGCCGTTGTGTCCCCGCTTTGTCCCGCTGAGTCCTCCATGTGTCCCCCGCTGTGTCCCAATGTGTCCCCCGCTGTGTCCCGCTGTGTCCACTGCTGGGACCCGGCTGTGTCCTGCTGTGTCCCGCTGTGTCCTCACTGTGTCCCACTCTGTGTGCAGTTGTGTCCTCGCTGTGTCCTCCGCTGTGTCCCGCTGTGGCCTCCGCTGTGCCCTGCAGTGTCCCGCTCTGTCCCGTTGTGTCCTCGCTGTGTCCCGCTGTGTCCCGCTGTGTCCCCCACTGTTTCCCCTGCTGTGTCCGGCTGTATCCCCCACTGTGTCCCACTCTGTCCCCCTCTGTGTCCCACTGTTTCCCCCGCTGTGTCCAACTGTATCCCCGCAGTGTCACTGCTGTTTTATGCTGTGTCCCGCTGTGTTCTGTGGTGTCCCTCTTTGTCTCCCGCTGTGTCCCCCCGCTGTGTCCCCGCTGTGTCCGACTGTGTCCCGCTCTGTCCCCCGCTGTGTCCCGCTGTGTCCCGCTGTGTCCCACTGCGTCCCGCTGTGTCCCGCTGTGCCCCCACTGTGTCCCGTTGTGTCCACAGCTTTGTACCATGCTGTGTAACGCTGTGTCTCCGCTGTATCGACGCTGTGTCCCACTGGGTCCCGATGTGTCCTCGAAGTGTTCCCAGCTGTGTCCAGCTGTTTCCCCCACTTTGTCCCCCACTGTGTCCTCGCTCTGTCCCCCGCTGTGTCCCTCTGTGTCCCTCTGTGTCCTCACTGTGTCCCCCTCTGTGTCCCGCTGTGTCCCCCGCCGTGTCCCGCTGTGTCCCGCTGTGTCCTGCTGCGGTCCCGCTGTGTCCCGCTGTGTCCCGCTTTGTCCCCCACTGTGTCCCGCAGTGACCCCGCTGTGTCCCGCTGTGTCCCACTGTGTCCCGTGGTGTCCCGCTTTGTCCCCCGCTGTGTCCCCGGCTGAGTCTCGCTGTGTCCCCACTGTGTCCTTTCTGTGTCCCCCGCTGTGTCCTGCTCTGTTCCCCACTGTGTCTCCCGTTTTGTCCCTGCTGTGCCCCGCTGTGTCCCGCTGTGTCCCCCACTGTGTCCCGTTGTGTCAACAGCTGTGTACCCCGCTGTGTCCCTGCTGTATCGACGCTGTGACTCGCTGGGTCCTGCTGGGTCCCTCTCTGTGTTCCCCATTGTGTCCCGCTGTGTCCCCCGCTGTGTCACTCGCTGTGTCCCCCGCTGTGTCCCGCTGTGTCCCGCTGTGTCCCCCGCTGTGTCCTTGCTGTGTCCCTGCTGTGTCCCGCTGGGTCCCGCAGTGTCCCCCGCTGAGTCCCGTTGTGTCACCGCTGTGTCCCGCTGTGTCCCCGCTCTATCGATGCTGTGTCCCGCTGGGTCTCGCTGTGTCCTCTCTTTGTTCCCCGCTGTGTCCCGCTGTGTCCCCCGCTGTGTCTCTCGCTGTGTCCCGCTGTGTCCCCGGGTGTGTCCGGCTGTGTCCCGCTGTGTCCCCCGCTGTGTCCTTGCTGTGTCCCCGCTGAGTCCCGCTGTGTCCCGCAGTGTCCCCAGCTGTGTCCCGCTGTGTCACCGCTGTGTCCCGCTGTGTCCTCGCTGTGTCCCCCGCTGTGTCCCGCTTTGTCCTTGCTTTGTAACCCGCTGTGTCCCTCTGTGTCCCCGGCTGTGTCCCGCTGTGTCCCCTGCTGTGTCCCCACTGTGTCACGCTGTGTTTCGCTGTGTCCGGCTGTGTCCTCGCTCTGTCTCATTCAGTGTCCAGCTGTGTCCTCCCTGTGTCCCCCGCTGTGTCCCGCTGAGTCCCCTGCTGTGTCCCGCTGTGTCCCGCTCTGTCCCATCTGTGTCCCTCTGTGTCCAGCTCTGTCCCCGTTGTGTGTCCGCTGTGCCCCGCTGTGTACCCTTCTGTGTACAGCTGTGTCCCCTCTGTGTCCCGCTGTGTCCCTTCTCTGTCCCCCGCTGTCCACCGCTGTGTCCCCCGGCTGTGTCCCGCAGTGTCCCCGCTGTGTCCCGCTGTGTCCTACTGTGTCCCGTGGTGTCCCACTTTTTCCCCTCGATGTCCCCTGCTGAGTCCCCTCTGTGTCCCCGCTGTGTCCAGCTGTGTCCTCGCTGTGTCCTCCGCTGTCTCCTGCTTTGTCCCACGCTGTGTCCTACTATGTCCCACTGTGTCCCTGCTGTGTCCCCCGCTGTGTCCCGCTGTGTCCCCCGCTGTGTCCTGCTGGGTCCCGCTGTGTACCCGCTGTGTCCTGCTGGGTCCCGCTGTGTCCACGCTGTGTCCCTGCTGTGTCCGGCTGTGTCCCCCGCTGTGTCCCGCTGTGTCCCGCTGTGTCCCCCGCTGTGTCCCGCTGTGTCCCCACAGGTTCACCGCTGTTTCATGCTGTGTCCTGCTGTGTTCCGTGGTGTCCCGCTTTGTTCCCCGCTGTGTCCCGCTGTGTCCACTGCTGGGTCCCCGCTGGGTCCCGCTGT
>NW_012291694.1:0-8842 GCF_000151885.1 Dipodomys ordii | reverse complement strand
TCAGAGAAGGAGAAGATCAGCAGAAGGAGAAGCAGCAGAAGAAGCAGAAAAACAAGCAGGAGAAGCAGAAGCACAAAGAGAAGTAGAAGCAGAAGAAGCAGAAGCAGAAGAAGAAGCAGTAGAAGCATAAGAAGCAGAAGCAGGAGAAGCAGAAATAGAAGAAATAAAGAAGCATAAGATGCAGAAGCAGATGGAGAAACAGAAGAAGGAGAAAGAGCAGCAGAAGGTGAAGCAGAAGGAGATGCAGAAGCAGAAAGAGAAGCAGAAACAGAAGGAGAAGAAGAAGGAGAAGTTGGAGAATCAGAAGAAGCAGAAGCAGAAGCAGAAAGAGAAGGAGAAGAAGGAGAAGGAGAAGCAGAAGGAGAAGGACAAGCAGGAGAAGCAGAAGAAGCAGAAGCAGGAGAAGCAGAAGAAGAAGAAACAGAAGAAAGAGAAGGAGCAGAAGCAGAAGCAGAAGGAGAAGCAGAAAGAGAAGCAGAAGAAGCAGTAGCAGGAGAAGCAGAAGCAGAAGAAATAGAAGAAGCCCAAGAAGCAGAAGGAGAACCTGAAGCAGAAGGACAAGCAGAAGCAGCAGAAGCTGGAAAAGCAGAAGCAGAAGAAACAGAACAAGGAGAAGAAGCAGAAGCAGAACGAGAAGCAGAAGAAGAAGAAGGAGAAAGAGAAGGATTAGGAGTAGGAGGAGCAGAAGGAGAATCAGAAGCAGAAAGAGAAGCAGAAGGAGAAGCAGAAGGAGAAACAGAAGAAGCAGAAGTAGGAGAAGCAGAAGCAGAAGCAGAATGAGAAGCACAAGAAGGAGAAATTGAAGGAGAAGTAGAATGAGACGGAGAAGCAGAAGGAGAAGTAGGAGAAGCAGAAGAAGAAGCAGGAGAAGCAGAAGCAGAAAAAACAGAAGAAGGAAAAGAGCAGAAGCAGAAGCAGACGGAGAAGCAGAAGCAGAAGGAGAAGCAGAAGAAGCAGAAGCAGGAGAAGCAGAAGAAGAAGAAACAGAAGAAAGAGAAGGAGCAGAAGCAGAAGCAGAAGGAGAAGCAGAAAGAGAAGCAGAAGAAGCAGAAGAAGCAGTAGCAGGAGAAGCAGAAGCAGAAGAAACAGAAGAAGCCCAAGAAGCAGAAGGAGAACCTGAAGCAGAAGGACAAGCAGAAGCAGCAGAAGCTGGAAAAGCAGAAGCAGAAGAAACAGAAAAAGCAGAAGAAGCAGAAGAAGAAGCAGCAGGAGAAGCCGAAGAAGGAGAAGGAGAAGGAGAAAGAGAAGGATTAGGAGTAGGAGAAACAGAAGGATAAGCAGAAGCGGAAAGAGAAGGAGAAGGAGAAGGAGAAGCAGAAAAGTAGAAGCAGAAACAGGAGAAGCAGAAGCAGAATGAAAAGTAGAAGAAGGAGAAACTGAAACAGAAGAAGATGCAGAAGGAGAAGCAGAAGCAGTAGTAGAAGCAGAAGAAGGAGAAGCAGAAGGCGAAGCATAAAGAGAAACAGAAGGAGAAGCAGGAGAAGCAGAAGCAGGAGAAGCAGAATCAGAAGAAATAGAAGAAGGAGAAGAAGCAGAAGCAGAAAGAGAAGCAGAAACAGAAGGAGAAGCAGAAAAAGAAGCAGAAGAAGCCGAAGAAGCAAAAGCAGAACCTAAAGCAGAAGGAGAAGCAGGAGAAGCAGAAGAAGCAGAATCTGGAGAAGAAGAAGGAGAACCAGAAGGAGAAGCAGAAGCAGAAAGAGAAGCAAAAGCAGAAGGAGAAGCAGAAGGAGAAGCAGAAGAAACAGAAGAAGCAGAATCAGTAGCAGAAGAAGCTGAAGATGCAGAAGCAGAAAGAGAAGCAGAAGGAATAGCAGAAGAACGAGAAGGAGAAATAGAAGGAGAAGCAGAAGGAGAAGCAGGAAAAGCAGACGAAACAGAAGCAGACGGAGAAGCAGAAGAAGGAGAAGGAGAAGCCGGAGCAGAAGAAGAAGCAGAAGGAAAAGCTCAAGCAGAAGGAGATGCAGAAGGAGAAGCAGCAAATGCAGAAGACGCAGAAGCAGAAGGAGAAGAAGAAGGAGAAGTATCAGAATCAGAAGAAGCAGAAGCAGAAATAGAAAGAGAAGCCGACGAAGAGAAGCAGAACGAGAAGCAGGAAAAGCAGAAGAAGCAGAAGCAGGAGAAGCAGAAGGAGAAGAAACAGGAGAAGGACAAGAAGCAGAAAGAGAAGCAGTAGAAGCAGAAGAGGCAGGAAAAGCTGAAGCAGAAGAAAGAGAAGAAGACGAAGAAGAAGAAGAAGAAGCAGCAGCATAAGGAGAAGCATAAGGAGAAGCATAAGAAGAAGTATAAGGAGAAGCAGTAGAAGCAGAAGAAGCAGAAACAGGAGAAGCTGAAGCAGAAGAAAAAGAATAAGCAAAAGAAGCAGAAGCAGAAGCAGTGAGAGAAGTAGAAGAAGGAGAAGGAGAAGGAGCAGCAGAAGGAGAAGCAGAAGCAGAAAGAGAAGCAGAAACAGAAGGAGAACAAGAAGGAGAAGCAGGAGAATCAGAAGAAGCAGAAAGAGAAGGAGAAGAAGGAGAAGCAGAAGTAGAATCAGAAGAAACAGAAGAAGAAGAAGAAGAAGAAGAAACAAAAGCAAAAGAAACAGAAGAAGGAGAAGAGCAGAAGCAGAAGGAGAAGCAGAAGCAGAAGGAGAAGCAGAAAGAGAAGCAGGAGAAGCAGAAGAAGCAGGAGAAGCAGAAGCAGAAGAAACAGGAGAAGCCGAAGAAGCAGAAGCAGAATCTGAAGCAGAAGGAGAAACAGAAGAAGCACAATCTGAAGCAGAAGCAGAAGAAACAGAAATAGTAGAATAAGCAGAAGCAGAAGCACCAGGACAAGCAGAAGAAGAAGAAGGAGAAGGCGAAAGAGAAGGATTAGGAGTAGGAGAAGCAAAAGGATAAGCTGAAGCAGAAAGAGACGCAGAAGGAAAAGCAGCACGAGAAGTAGGAGAAGCAGGAGAAGCAGAAGCAAGAGAAGCAGAAGAAACGGAACACGCAGAAGCAGAATGAGAAGCAGAAGGAGAAATTGAAACAGAAGGAGAAGCAGAAGCAGAAGGAGAAGCAGAAGAAGGAGAAGTAGAAGCAGAAAGAGAAGCAGAACGAGAAGCAGGAGAAGCAGAAACAGAAGAAACAGAAGAAGGAGAAGAAGCAAAAGCAGAAGGAGAAGCAGAAACAGAAGGAAAAGCAGAAAGAGAAGCAGGAGAAGCAGAAGAAGCAGCAGCAGGAGAAGCAGAAGCAGAAGAAGCAGAAGCAGAACCTGAAGCAGAAGGAGAAGCAGAAGAAGCAGAAGATGAAGGAGAAGCAGAAGTAGGAGAAGGAGAAGGAGGAGAAGCAGGAGCAGAAGGAGAAGCACAAGCGGAATGAGAATCAAAAAGAGAAGCAGGAGAAGCACAAGAAGCAGAAGCAGGAGAAGCCGAAAGAGAAGAAGCAGAAGAAGCAGAATCAGAATCAGAAGTAGAAGCAGAAGCAGAAGGAGAAGCAGCAGAAGAAGTAGAATCTAGAAATTCAGGCAGGAGAAACAGAAGAAGCTAGAAGCTGATGCAGAAGGAGAAGCAAAAAGAGAAGGAGAAGGAGAAGTAGAATAAGCAGCAGAATGTTTTAGCAGTAGAAGAAGCAGAAAAACAAGCAGGAGAAGCTGAAGCACAAAGAGAAGTAGAAGCAGAAGAAGCAGAAGCAGAAGAAGAAGCAGTAGAAGCATAAGAAGCAGAAGCAGGAGAAGCAGAAATAGAAGAAATAAAGAAGCATAAGATGCAGAAGCAGATGGAGAAACAGAAGAAGGAGAAAGAGCACCAGAAGGTGAAGCAGAAGGAGATGCAGAAGCAGAAAGAGAAGCAGAAACAGAAGGAGAATAAGAAGGAGAAGTTGGAGAATCAGAAGAAGCAGAAGCAGAAAGAGAAGGAGAAGAAGAAGGAGAAGCAGAAAGAGAAGGGCAAGCAGGAGAAGCAGAAGAAGCAGAAGCAGGAGAAGCAGAAGAAGAAGAAACAGAAGAAAGAGAAGGAGCAGAAGGAGAAGCAGAAGGAGAAACAGAAAGAGAAGCAGAAGAAGCAGAAGAAGCAGTAGCAGGAGAAGCAGAAGCAGAAGAAACAGAAGAAGCCCAAGAAGCAGAAGGAGAACCTGAAGCAGAAGGACAAGCAGAAGCAGCAGAAGCTGGAAAAGCAGAAGCAGAAGAAACAGAACAAGCAGAAGAAGCAGAAGCAGAACGAGAAGCAGAAGAAGAAGAAGGAGAAAGAGAAGGATTAGGAGTAGGAGGAGCAGAAGGAGAATCAGAAGCAGAAAGAGAAGCAGAAGGAGAAGCAGAAGGAGAAACAGAAGAAGCAGAAGTAGGAGAAGCAGAAGCAGAAGCAGAATGAGAAGCACAAGAAGGAGAAATTGAAGGAGAAGGAGAATGAGACGGAGAAGCAGAAGGAGAAGTAGGAGAAGCAGAAGAAGAAGCAGGAGAAGCAGAAGCAGAAGAAACAGAAGAAGGAGAAGAGCAGAAGCAGAAGGAGAAACAGAAGCAGAAGGAGAAGCAGAAGAAGCAGAAGCTGAAGCAGAAGAAGAAACAGACAAACCAGAAGAAGCAGAAGAAGAAGCAGCAGGAGAAGCAGAAGAAGAAGAAGAAGAAGGAGAAGGAGAAAGAGAAGGATTAGGAGTAGGAGAAACAGAAGGATAAGCAGAAGCAGAAAGAGAAGGAGAATGAGAAGGAGAAGCAGGAGAAGTAGAATAAGCAGAAACAGGAGAAGCAGAAGCAGAATGAAAAGCAGAAGAAGGAGAAATTGAAACAGAAGAAGATGCAGAAGGAGAAGCAGAAGCAGTAGTAGAAGCAGAAGAAGGAGAAGCAGAAGGAGAAGCATAAAGAGAAACAGAAGGAGAAGCAGGAGAAGCAGAAGCAGGAGAAGCAGAATCAGAAGAAATAGAAGAAGGAGAAGAAGCAGAAGCAGAAAGAGGAGCAGAAAAAGAAGGAGAAGCTGAAAAAGAAGCAGAAGAAGCCGAAGAAGCAAAAGCAGAACTTAAAGCAGAAGGAGAAGCAGGAGAAGCAGAAGAAGCAGAATCTGGAGAAGAAGAAGGAGAACCAGAAGGAGAAGCAGAAGCAGAAAGAGAAGCAAAAGCAGAAGGAGAAGCAGAAGGAGAAGCAGAAGAAACAGAAGAAGCAGAATCAGTAGCAGAAGAAGCTGAAGAGGCAGAACCAGAAAGAGAAGCAGAAGGAATAGCAGAAGAACGAGAAGGAGAAATAGAAGGAGAAGCAGAAGGAGAAGCAGGAAAAGCAGAAGGAACAGAAGCAGACGGAGAAGCAGAAGAAGGAGAAGGAGAAGGCGGAGCAGAAGAAGAAGCAGAAGGAAAAGCACAAGCAGAAGGAGATGCAGAAGGAGAAGCAGGAAATGCAGAAGACGCAGAAGCAGAAGGAGAAGAAGAAGGAGAAGAATCAGAATCAGAAGAAGCAGAAATAGAAAGAGAAGCCGACGAAGAGAAGCAGAACGAGAAGCAGGAGAAGCAGAAGAAGCACAAGCGGGAGAAGCAGAAGAATAAGAAACAGAAGAAGGAGAAGGAGCAGAAGCAGAAGGAGAAGCAGAAAGAGAAGCAGGAAAACAGAAGAAGCAGAAGCAGGAGAAGCAGAAGGAGAAGAAACAGGAGAAGGACAAGAAGCAGAAAGAGAAGCAGTAGAAGTAGAAGAGGCAGGAAAAGCAGAAGCAGAAGAAAGAGAAGAAGAAGAAGACGAAGAAGAAGAAGAAGCAGCAGCAGCATAAGGAGAAGCATAAGGAGAAGTATAAGGAGAAGCAGTAGAAGGAGAAGAAGCAGAAGAAGAAGCAGAAGCAGGAGAAGCTGAAGCAGAAGAAAAAGAATAAGCAAAAGAAGCAGAAGCAGAAGCAGTGAGAGAAGCAGAAGAAGGAGAAGGAGAAGGAGCAGCAGAAGGAGAAGCAGAAGCAGAAAGAGAAGCAGAAACAGAAGGAGAACAAGAAGGAGAAGCAGGAGAATCAGAAGAAGCAGAAAGAGAAGGAGAAGAAGGAGAAGCAGAAGTAGAATCAGAAGAAACAGAAGAAGAAGAAGCAGAAGAAACAGAAGCAAAAGAAACAGAAGAAGGAGAAGAGCAGAAGCAGAAGCAGAAGGAGAAGCAGAAGCAGAAGCAGAAGCAGAAAGAGAAGCAGGAGCAGCAGAAGAAGCAGCAGCAGGAGAAGCAGAAGCAGAAGAAGCTGAAGAAACAGCAGGAGAACCTGAATCCTAAGGATTCAGAGAAGGAGAAGAAGGAGAAGCAGAAGTAGAATCAGAAGAAACAGAAGAAGAAGAAGCAGAAGAAACAGAAGCAAAAGAAACAGAAGAAGGAGAAGAGCAGAAGCAGAAGCAGAAGGAGAAGCAGAAGAAGCAGAATCTGGAGAAGCAGAAGGAGAAGGAGAAGCAGAAGCAGAAAGAGAAGCAAAAGCAGAAGGAGAAGCAGAAGAAACAGAAGAAGCAGTAGCAGAAGATGTAGAAGCAGAAGGAGAAGCAGAAGGAAAAGCAGAAGAACGAGAAGGAGAAGGAGAAGGAGAAACAGAAGGAGAAGCAGAAAGAGAAGCAGAAGAAGGAGCAGGAGAAGGAAAAGCAGCAGGAGAAGCAGAAAGAGAAGCAGAAGGAGAAGCAGGAGATGCAGAAACAGGAGAAGCAGAAGCAGAAGAAACAGGAGAAGGACAAGAAGCAGAAGCAGAAGGAGATGCAGAAACAGAAGGAGAAGCAGAAGGAGAAGGAGGGAAAGCAGAAGAAGCAGAAGCAGGAGAAGCAGAAGCATAAGAATGCGAAGAAGCAGAAGGAGAACCTGAAGCAGAAGGAGAAGCAGGAGAAGCAGAAGAAGCAGAATCTGGAGAAGCAGAAGGAGAAGCAAAAGCAGAAAGAGAATCAAAAGCAGAAGGAGAAGCAGAAGAAACAGAAGTAGAAGCAGTAGCAGGTGTAGCAGATGCAGAAGGAAAAGCAGAAAAACAGGAAGGAGAAGGAGAAACAGAAGGAGAAGGAGAAGGAGAAGCAGAAAGAGAAGCAGGTAAAGCAGAAGAAGAAGATGCAGAAGGAGAATCAGAAGGAGAAGCAGAAGAAGGAGAAGGAGAAACAGTAGCAGAAGAAGATGCAGAAGGAGAAGCAGGAGAAGCAGAAGAAGCAGAAGCAGAAGGAGAAGCAGGAGAAGCAGAAGAAGCAGAATCTGGAGAAGCAGAAGGAGAAGCAGAAGCAGAAAGAGAAGCAAAAGCAGAAGGAGAAGCAGAAGAAGCAGAGGCAGTAGTAGAAGAAGCAGAAGATTCAGAAGCAGAAGGAGAAGCAGAAGGAAAAGCAGAAGAACTAGAAGGAGAAGGAGAAGGAGAAACAGGAGTAGAAGCAGAAAGAGAAGCAGAAGAAGGAGCAGTAGAAGGAAAAGCAGCAGGAGAAACAGAAAGAGCAGCAGAAGGAGAAGCAGGAAATGCAGAAACAGGAGAAGAACAAGCAGAAGAAACAGGAGAAGGACAAGAAGCAGAAGCAGAAGGAGAAGCAGAAAGAGAAGGAGGGGAAGCAGAAGAAGCCGAAGCAGGAGAAGCAGAAGCATAAGAATCCGAAGAAGCAGAAGCAGAACCTGAAGCAGAAGGAGAAGCAGGAGAAGCAGAAGAATCAGAATCTGGAGAAGCAGAACGAGAAGCAGAAGGAAAAGCAGAAGCAGAAAGAGAATCAAAAGCAGAAGGAGAAGCAGAAGAAACAGAAGAAGTAGAAGCAGTAGAAGTTGTAGCAGAAGCAGAAGGAAAAGCAGAAGAACAAGAAGGAGAAGGAGAAACAGAAGGAGAAGCAGAAGGAGAAGCAGAAAGAGAAGCAGGTAAAGCAGAAGAAGAAGAAGCAGAAGGAGAAGCAGAAGAAGGAGAAGGAGAAGCAGAAGGAGAAGCAGAAGCAGAAGAAGATGCAGAAGGAGAAGCAGTAGAAGCAGAAGCAGAAGGAGAAGCAGGAAAAGCAGAAGAAGCAGAAGCAAAAGGAGAAGCAAAAGAAGGAGAAGGAGAAGCAGAGGCAGAAGAAGAAGCATAAGGACAAGCACAAGCAGAAGGAGATGCAGAAGGAGAAGCAGGAGAAGCAGAAGAAGCAGAAGCAGAAGGAGAAGAAGAAGCAGAATGAGAAGCAGAAAGAGAAGCAGGAGGAGGACAAGAAGCAGAAGCAGGAGAAGCCGAAAGAGAAGAAGCAGAAACAGAAGCAGAAGGAGAAGCAGAAGCAGAAGGAGAAGCAGCAGAAGAAGTAGAACCAGAAATTCAGGCACGAGAAACAGAAGAAGCAGAAACAGAAGGAGAAGCAAAAAGAGAAGCAGAAGGGGAAGTAGAAAAAACAGGAGAAGAAGCAGAAAAACAAGCAGGAGAAGCAAAAGCAGGAAGAGAAGTAGAAGCAGAAGAAGCAGAAGAAGAAGCAGTAGAAGCATAAGAAGCAGAGGCAGGAGAAGCAGAACCAGAAGAAAAAGAAGAAGCATAAGAAGCAGAAGCAGAGAGAGAAACAGAAGAAGGAGAAGGAGCAGCAGAAGGTGAAGCAGAAGGAGATGCAGAAGCAGAAAGAGAAGCAGAAATAGAAGGAGAAGAAGAAGGAGAAGTTGGAGAATCAGAAGAAGCTGAAGCAGAAAGAGAAGCAGAAGAAGGAGAAAGAGAAGCAGAAGGAGAAGGACAAGCAGGAGAAGCAGAAGAAGCAGAAGCGGGAGAAGCAGAAGAAGAAGAAGGAGAAGGACCAGAAGGAGAAGCAGAAGGAGAAATTGAAGCAGAAGGAGAAGGAGAAGCAGAAGGAGAAGCTGAAGAAGGAGAAGGAGAAGCAGAAAGAGAAGCAGAAAGAGAAGCACAACGAGAAGCAGGAGAAGCAGAAGCAGGAGAAGCAGAAGAAACATAAGAAGGAGAAGAAGCAGAAGCAGAAGCAGAAACAGAAGGAAAAGCAGAAATAGAAGTGAT
>NW_012291693.1:0-1291 GCF_000151885.1 Dipodomys ordii | reverse complement strand
CGTGGTTCGAAGCCAGCCCAGGCAGGAAGAGTCGGTGGGACTCTCATCTCCAGTGAACCACCCAGAAGCCAGACGTGGAGCTGTGGCTCAAGCGCTAGCCTTGATGAAAGAAAGCTCAGGGACAGCGCCCAGGCCCTGAGTTCAAGGCCCCCCTCCCCAGCCAGCCAGAACCACTCGCTGCCCGGGAGCCACGCGTCCGCGCCGCGTCCGCGCCTTAGCTGCGGTCTGCCCCCGGCTCCTCCGATCGGCCGGGACCCCGCCGGTGACCGCGCAGACGCCGCGCCACCGCCCAGCGGCGGAAGGCCCGAGCCGAAGGCGGCGAGAAGCACCGGTGCCGGGATCGGGGCTCCCCGGTGGGTGTCGCCGGACCTCCGCGCCCGTCCCGGGCCCCCGGGGCGCTGGGATCTCCCCGGCTTCCCCCCGGCACCGGAAGCGTGCCTCCGCCCCCGGCTGCCTCCGCCCCCAGCCGGGCGGGAACCGCGTGGCGGCGCCGGGGCTCCGGGCGTCCCGAGCGCGCCCCGGAGGCTGCCGGCGGTCCGGGGTCCCGCGGGCGCCTCCAGGGACCCTGTGGACCGGCCTCCTCACTCGCCACCCCCGCCCCGGACCGGGATCCCGGAGCGCCGCGGGCCCGCACGGATCGGCCCTTCCGGAGGCCGGCGAGCCCCGCACGGCCCGCGGCGCGCCGCCCTCCGGAGGCCGTGCCGACTTCCAGCCTCCGGGACGCGGGGCTTCGTCCACCGAGCCCGGGTCAGGAGGAGGCGGGTGGGGCGCCCGCATCTGGGCCCCACGGCGGTCCGCGCTGAAGCGGCTGTTGGGGCGGGGTGGGGAGGAACGGACCCCCAACCGCAAAGGCCCGGGCCCGACCCTCGGCCGCTGCTGCCGCGGCAGGGCGCGGCCCGGCGGCCCGGGAGCCTCCCGCCCGCGCATGGAGGTGTCTGGGGGAGTGCAGCTCCGAACCCGCGCCGGAGCCGCTACGTTCTAAGTGCTTTAGCCCCTAGACATCCATAATTCTGGGAGACTGGGGCGGGGGTGGGGGGTGGATAGCCGGGCTGAAGGACTTAAGACCGACTGCCTCCCCTCCTGTCCCCTCCCCTTCCCTTCCTTGCCGAATCTAGGACTTGAACCTTTCTGCTGGTTAATTGGAGATAAATCCTCTGAGGCTTTTATCGTCCTCAGATTTCAGCCTCCTAAGAAGCTGGGATTAGAGATGTGATCCACCAGCCCCGGCCTCAACCCATTTATGCTTTCAAACTTGCAAACCTGCCAGATCATTGAAGGGGAATTATTTAAC
>NW_012291692.1:0-5010 GCF_000151885.1 Dipodomys ordii | reverse complement strand
TCAGCCGCTGTGTCACACTGTGTCCCATGGTGTCCTGCTTTGTCCCCAGCTGTGTCCCCCGCTGAGTATCCTCGGTGACCTGCGGTGTCCTCGCTGTGTGCCCCGCTTTCTCCCACTTTGTCCCACGCTGTGTCCCACTGTGTCCTCGCTGTGTCCCGCTCTGTCCCGCTCTCTGTCCCGCTGTTTCCCGCTGTGTCCCCCGCTGTGTCCCGCTGTGTCCCCGCAGGGTCACCGCTGTTTCGCGCTGTGTCCCGCTGTGTTCGGTGGTGTCCCGCTTTGTTCCCCGCTGTGTCCCCAGCTGAGTCCCCGCTGTGTCTCCGCTGTGTCCCCGCTGTGTCCCGCTGTGTCCTCGCTGTGTCCCCCGCTGTCTCCCGCTCTGTCCCCCGCTGTGTCTCACGCTTTATCCCATCTGTGTCCCACTCTGTCCCGCTGTGTCCCGCTGTGTCCACCACTGTGTCCCTTTGTGTCCCCAGCTGTGTAACCTGCTGTGTAACGCTGTGAATCCCGCTGTATCGAGGCTGTGTCCCGCTGGGTCCCTCTCTGTCCTTGCTCTGTTATTCGTGTTGTCCCTCTCTGTCCCCCACTGTGTCCCCTGCTCTGTCCTACTGTATCCCCCAATGTGTTCCGTTTTGTCCCGCTGTGTCCCCCGCTGTGTCCCTGCTGTGTCCCCGCTGTGTCACGCTGTGTCCTGCTGTGTCCCGTTGTGTCCTGCTGTAACCCTGCTGAGTCCCCCTGTGTCCCCGCTGTGTCCTGCTGTGTCGTTGCTCTGTCCTCCGCTGTGTCCCGCTGTGTCCTCTGCTGTGTCCCGCTGTGTCACTCTGTGTCCCGCTGTATCCCGCTGTGACCCCGCTGAGTACCCGCTGTGTCCCCGCTGTGTCCCCCGCTGTCTCCCACTCTGTCCCCCGCTGTGTCTCACGCTTTTTCCCCGCTGTGTCCCACTGTGACCCGCTGTGTCCCGCTGTGCCCACACTGTGTCCCGTTGTATCCACAGCTGTGTACCACGCTGTGTAACGCTGTGTCCCCGCTGTATCTACGCTGTTCCTCGCTGTGTCCCGCTGTGTCCCCCGCTGTGTCCCCCGCTGTGTCCTCGCTGTGTCCCCAGCTGTGTCCCGCTGTGTCCTCACTGGGTCCCCCGCTGAGTCCCGCTGGGTCCCCCGCTGTGTCCCACTGTGTCCCGCTGTGTCCCGCTCTGTCCGTGCTGTGTCCGCTGTGTCCCGCTGTGTCCCCCTGTGAGCGTGCTGTGTCCCACTATATACTCCGTTGTGTCCAGCTGTTTCACCGCTGTGTCCCCTGCTTTGTCCTGCTTTGTCCCGCTGTGTCCTCGCTGCATCCCCCGCTGTGTCCCGCTGTGTCCCCCGCTGTGTCCCGCTGTGTCCCGCTGTGTCCTGCTGTGTCCCGCTCTGTCCCTTCTGTGTCCCGCTGTGCCCTGCTGTGTCCTCGCTGTGTCCCCCGCTGTCTCCCGCTCTGTCCCTCGCTGTGTCTCACGATTTGTCCTTGCTTTGTTCCACTGTGTCCCGCTGTGTCCCGCTGTGCCCCCACTGTGTCCCCTTGTGTCCACAGATGTGTACCACACTGTGTAATGCTGTATCCCCGCTGTATCGACGCTGTGTCCCGCTGGGTCTCGCTGTGTCCTCGCTGTGTTCCTTGCTGTGTCCCGCAGTGTCCCCCGCTGTGTCCCCCGCTGTGTCCTCGCTGTGTCCCCCGCTGTGTCCCGCTGTGTCCTCGCTGTGTCCCCCGCTGTGTCCTGCTGTGTCCCCCGCTGTGTCCCGCTGTGTCCTCGCTGTGTCCCGCTCTGTCTCCCCCTTGTCCCCGCTGTGTCCCGCTGTGTCCCCTGGTGTCCCGCTTTGTCCCCCGCTGTGTCCCCCGCTGAGTTCCCGCTGTGTCCCCGCCTTGTCCCGCTCTGTCCTCCCTGTGTCCCCCGCTGTGTCCCGCTGTGTACCCTGCTGTGTCCCGCTGTGTCTACTGCTTTGTTCCTGCTGTGTCCCTCTGTGTCCAGCTGTGTCCCCCTGTGTCCTCACTGTGTCCCACGCTGTGTTCCGCTGAGTCCCTGCTGTTTCCCCCGATGTGCCCCGTTGTGTCCCCAGCTGTGTACCCCACTGTGGCCCACTCTGTCCCCGCTGTATCGACGCTGTGTCCCGCTGTGTCCCACTGTGTCCTCGCTGTGTCCCCCGCTGTCTCCCGCTCTGTCCCCCGCTGTGTCTCACGCTTTGTCCCAGCTGATTCCCACTGTGTTCCGCTGTTTCCCGCTGTGCCCCCACTGTGTCCCGTTGTGTCCACAGCTGTGTACCACGCTGTGTAACGCTGTGTCCCCGCTGTATCGACGCTGTGTCCCGCTGTGTCCCGCTGTGTCCTCGCTGTGTTCCCCGCTGTGTCCCGCAGTATCCCCCACTGTGTCCCCCGCTGTGTCCCCCGCTGTGTCCTCACTGTGTCCCCCGCTGTGTCCCGCTGTGTCCTCGCTGGGTCCCCCGCTGTGTCCCGCTCTGTCCCTGCTGTGTCCCGCTGTGTCCTGCTGTGTCCTCGCTGTGTCCCCTGCTGTCTCCCGCTCTGTCCCCCGCTGTGTCTCACGATTTGTCCTCGCTCTGTCCCACTGTGTCCCGCTCTGTCTTGCTGTGCCCCCACTGTGTCCCCTTGTGTCCACAGATTTGTACCACACTGTGTAACGCTGTATCCCCGCTGTATCAACACTGGGTACCGCTGGGTCCCGCTTTGTCCCGCTGTGTCCCTGCTGTGACCCTCAGTGTCTCGGTGTGTCCCCGCTGTGGCCCCTCTGTGTCCCGCTGTGTCCCGCTCTGTCCCTGCTGTGTCCTTCTGTGTCACGCTGTGTCCCCGCTTTGTGCCCGCTGTGTCCCGCTGTGTACTTCGTTGTGTCAGGCTGTGTCCCCCGCTTTGTCCCGCTGTGTCCCCGCAGTGTCGCCGCTGTGTCCCGATGTGTCACACTGTGTCCCATGGTGTCCTGCTTTGTCCCCAGCTGTGTCCCCCGCTGAGTACCCTCGGTGTCCTGCTCTGTCCCACTGTGTTCCGTGGTGTCCCGCTTTGTCCCCCGCTGTGTCCCCAGCTGAGTCCCCGCTGTGTCCCCGCTGTGTCCCGCTGTGTCCTCGCTGTGTCCCCCGCTGTCCCCCGCTGTGTCTCACGCTTTATCCTGTCTGTGTCCCACTCTGTCCCGCTGTGTCCCGCTGTGTCCACCACTGTGTCCCTTTGTGTCCCCAGCTGTGTAACCCGCTGTGTAACGCTGTGAATCCCGCTGTATCGAGGCTGTGTCACGCTGAGTCCCGCTGTGTCCTTGCTCTGTTATTCGTGGTGTCCCTCTCTGTCCCCCGCTGTGTCCCCCGCTCTGTCCTACTGTGTCCCCCGCTGTGTCCCTGCTGTGTCCCCGCTGTGTCCCCCGCTGAGTCCCCTCGGTGTCCTGCTGTGTCCTCGCTGTGTGCCCCGCTGTCTCCCACTTTGTCCCACGCTGTGTCCCACTGTGTCCTCGCTGTGTCCCTCTGTTTACCCCGCTGTGTCCTGCTATGTTCCCGCAGTGTCCCCGCTGTGTCCCTGCTGTGTCCTCGATGTGTTCCCCGCTGTGTTCCGTTGTGTCCCCAGCTGTGTACCCCGCTGTGTCCCGCTGTGTCCCCGCTGTATCAACGCTGTGTCCCGCTGTGTCCCGCTGTGTCCTGCTTTGTCCCCCGCTCTGTCCCCCGCTGAGTCCCCGCTGTGTCCCCGCTGTGTCGCGCTCTGTCCTCCCTGTGTCCCCCGCTATGTCCCGCTGTGTCCCCTGCTTTGTCCCGCTGTGTCTACTGCTGTGTTCCTGCTGTGTCCCGCTGTGTCCCGCTGTGTCCCGCTGTGTCCTCGCTGTGTCCCCCTCTGTCTCCCGCTCTGTCCCACGCTGTGTCTCACGCTTTCTCCCCAATGTGTCCCACTGTGTTCCGCTGTGTCCCGCTGTGACCCCACTGTGTCCCGTTGTGTCCACAGCTGTGTACCACGCTGTGTAAAGCTGTGTCCCCGCTGTATCGACGCTGTGTCCCGCTGTGTCCCGCAGTATCCCCCGCTGTGTCCCCCGCTGTGTCCTCGCTGTGTTCCCCGCTGTGTCCCGCTGTGTCCTCGCTGGGTTCCCCGCTGTGTCCCACTGTGTCCCCCGCTGTGTCCCGCTCTGTCCCGCTCTGTCCCTGTTGTGTCCCGCTGTGTCCTGCTGTGTCCTCGTTGTGTCCCCCGCTGTCTCCCGCTCTGTCCCCGCTACGTCTCACGATTTGTCCTCGCTGTGTCCCACTGTGTCCCGCTCTGCCCCCACTGTGTCCCGTTGTGTCCACAGATGTGAACCACGATTTGTAACGCTGTATCCCCGCTGTATCGACGCTGTGTCCCGCTGGGTCCCGCTGTGTCCTCGCTGTGTTCCCCGCTGTGTCCCGCAGTGTCCCCCGCTGTGTCCCTCGCTGTGTCCTCGCTGTATCCCCCACTGTGTCCCGCTGTGTCCTCGCTGGGTCCTCCGCTGTGTCCCGCTGTGTCCCCCGCTGTGTCCCGCTGTGTCCCGCTCTGTCCCGCTCTGTCCCTGCTGTGTCTCGCTGTGTACTGCTGTGTCCTCGCTGTGTCCCCCGCTGTCTCCCGCTCTGTCCCCCGCTGTGTATCACGATTTGTCCTCGCTGTGTCCCACTGTGTCCTGCTGTGCCCCCACTGTGTCCCTTTGTGTCCACAGATGTGTACCACGTTGTGTAAGGCTGTATCCCAGCTGTATCGACACTGTGTCCCGCTGGGTCCCGCTGGGTCCTCGCTGGGTCCACCGCTATGTCCCGCTGTTTCCAACGCTGTATCCCGCTGTGTCCCCCGCTCTCTCCCCCTTTGTCCACCGCTGTGTCCCGCTGTTTCCCCCGCTGTGTCCCGCTGTGTCCTCGCTGTGTCCCCCGCTGTCTCCCGCTCTGTCCCCCGCTGTGTCTCACGCTTTGTCCCCGCTGTGTCCCACTGTGTTCCGCTGTGTCCCGCTGTGCCCCCACTGTGTCACACGTTGTGTCCACAGCTGTGTACCACGCTGTGTAACGC
>NW_012291691.1:0-3834 GCF_000151885.1 Dipodomys ordii | reverse complement strand
CCCGCTGTGTCCTCGCTGGGTCCTCCGCTGTGTCCCGCTGTGTACTGCTGTGTCCTCGCTGTGTCCCCCGCTGTCTCCCGCTCTGTCCCCCGCTGTGTCTCACGATTTGTCCTCGCTGTGTCCCACCGTGTCCCGCTGTGTCCCGCTGTGCCCCCACTGTGTCCCCTTGTGTCCACAGATTTGTACCACACTGTGTAATGCTGTATCCCCGCTGTATCGACGCTGGGTCCCGCTGGGTCCCGCTGTGTCCTCGCCGTGTTCCCTGCTGTGTCCCGCTGTGTCCTGCTGTGTCCTCGCTGTGTCCCCCGCTGTCTCCCGCTCTGTCCCCCGCTTCGTCTCACGATTTGTCCTCGCTGTGTCCCACTGTGTCCCGCTGTGTCCCGCTGTGCCCCCACTGTGTCCCGTTGTGTCCACAGATGTGTACCACGCTGTGTAAGGCTGTATCCCAGCTGTACCGACACTGTGTCCCGCTGGGTCCCGCTGAGTCCTCGCTGGGTCCACCGCTGTGTCCCGCTATTTCCACCACTGTGTCCCGCTGTGTCCCCCGCTCTCTCCCCCTGTGTCCACCGCTGTGTCCCTCTGTTTCCCCCGCTGTGTCCTCGCTGTGTCCCCCGCTGTCTCCCGCTCTGTCCCCCGCTGTGTCTCACGCTTTGTCCCCGCTGTGTCCCACTGTGTTCCGCTGTGTCCCGCTGTGCCCCCACTGTGTTCCGCTGTGTCCCGCTGTGCCCCCACTGTGTCCCGTTGTGTCCAAAGCTGTGTACCACGCTGTGTAACGCTGTGTCCCCGGAGTATCGACGCTGTATCCCGCTGTGTCCCGCTGTGTCCTCGCTGTGTTCACGGCTGTGTCCCGCAGTGTCCACCGCTGTGTCCCCCGCTGTGTCCTCGATGTGTTCCCCGCTGTGTCCCGCTGTGTCCTCGCTGGGTCCCCCATTGTGTCCCGCTGTGTCCCTCGCTGTGTCCCGCTGTGTCCCGCTCTGTCCCTGCTGTGTCCCGCTCTGTCCTGCTGTGTCCTCGCTGAGTCCCCCGCTGTCTCCCGCTCTGTCCCCCGCTAAGTCTCACGATTTGTCCTCGCTGTGTCCCACTGTGTCCCGCTGTGCCCCCACTGTGTCCCGTTGTGTCCACAGATGTTTACCACGCTGTGTAACGCTGTATCCCCGCTGTATCGACGCTGTGTCCCGCTGGGTCTCCCTGTGTCCTCGCTGTGTTCCCCACTGTGTCCCGCAGTGTCCCCCGCTGTGTCCCCCGCTGTGTCCTCGCTGTGTCCCCCGCTGTGTCCCGCTGTGTCCTCGCTGGGTCCTCTGCTGTGTCCCGCTGTGTCCCCCGCTGTGTCCCGCTGTGTCCTTGCTGGGTACCCGGCTGTGTCCCGCTGTGTCCTCGCTGGGTCCCCCGCTGTGTCCCGCTGTGTCCTCGCTGTGTCCCCCGCTGTGTCCCGCTGTGTCCTCTCTGGATCCCCCGCTGTGTCCCGCTGTGTCCTGCTCTGTCCCTGCTGTGTCCCGCTGTGCCCTGCTGTGTCCTCGCTGTGTCCCCCGCTGTCTCCCGCTCTATCCCCCGCTGTGTCTCACGATTTGTCCTTGCTTTGTCCCACTGTTTCCCGCTGTGTCCCGCTGTGTCTCCCGCTCTCTCCCCCTGTGTCCACCGCTGTGTCCCGCTGTTTCCCCCGCTGTGTCCCGCTGTGTCCTCGCTGTGTCCCCCGCTGTCTCCCGCTCTGTCCCCCGCTGTGTCTCACGCTTTGTCCCCGATGTGTCCCACTGTGTTCCGCTGTGTCCCGCTGTGCCCCCACTGTGTCCCGTTGTGTCCACAGCTGTGTACCATGCTGTGTAACGCTGTATCCCCGCTGTATCGATGCTGTGTCCCGCTGTGTCCCTCAGTGTCCCCCGCTGTGTCCCCCGCTGTGTCCTCGCTGTGTTCCCCGCTGTGTCCTGCTGTGTCCTCGCTGGGTCCCCCGCTGTGTCCCGCTGTGTCCCCCGCTGTGTCCCGCTGTGTCCCGCTTTGTCCCTGCTGTGTCCCGCTGTGTCCTGCTGTGTCCTCGCTGTGTCCCCTGCTTTCTCCCGCTCTGTCCCCCGCTACGCCTCATGATTTGTCTTCGCTGTGTCCCACTGTGTCCCGCTCTGCCCCCACTGTGTCCCGTTGTGTCCACAGATGTGAACCACGCTGTGTAACGCTGTATCACCGCTGTATCGACGCTGTGTCCCGCTGGGTCCTGCTGTGTCCTCGCTGTGTTCCCCGCTGTGTCCCGCAGTGTCCCCCGCTGTATCCCCCGCTGTGTCCTCGCTGTGTCCCCAACTGTGTCCCCCTGTGTCCTCGCTGGGTCCTCCGCTGTGTCCCGCTGTGTCTCCCGCTGTGTCCCGCTGTGTCCCGCTGTGTCCCGCTCTGTCCCGCTCTGTCCCTGCTGTGTCCCGCTGTGTACTGCTGTGTCCTCGCTGTGTCCCTCGCTGTCTCCCGCTCTGTCCCCCGCTGTGTCTCACGATTTGTCCTCGCTGTGTCCCACTGTGTCCCGCTCTGTCCCGCTGTGCCCCCCACTGTGTCCCCTTGTGTCCACAGATTTGTACCACACTGTGTAATGCTGTATCCCTGCTGTATCGACGCTGGGTCCCGCTGGGTCCCGCTGTGTCCTCACTGTGTTCCCTGCTGTGTCCCGCTGTGTCCCCCGGTGTGTCCCCCGCTGTTTTCCTGTCTGTGTCCCCCGCTGTGTCCCGCTGTGTCTTCTCTGGGTCCCCCGCTGTTTCCCGCTGGGTCCCCTGCTCTGTCCCTCTGTATCCCGATGTGTCCCGTGCTCTATACCCTGCTTTGTCCCGCTGTGTCCGCCGCTGTGTCCCGCTGTGTCCCCCGCTGTGTCCCGCTGTGTCTTCGCTGTGTCCCGCTCTGTCTCCCCCTTGTCCTCGCTGTGTCCCGCTCTGTCCCGTGGTGTCCCGCTTTGTCCCCCGCTGTGTCCCCCGCTGAGTCCCCGCTGTGTCCCCGCTGTGTCCCGCTGTGTACTGTTGTGTCCCCCGCTGAGTACCGCTGTGTCCCCGCTGTGTCCCCGCTGTGTCCCAATGTGTCCCCGGCTGTGTCCCGCTGTGTCTACTGCTGTGTTCCTGCTCTGTCCCGCTGTGTCCCCCTGTGTCCTCACTGTGTCCCACGCTGTGTTCCGCTGAGTCCTTGCTATGTCCTCCGATGTGCCCCGTTGTGTCCCCAACTGTGTACCCCGCTGTGGCCCACTCTGTCCCCGCTGTATCGACACTGTGTCCCGCTTGGTTCTGCTGTGTCCTCGCTGTGTCCACCGCTGTGTCCCGCTGTGTCCAACGCTGTGTCCCACTGTGTCCCCCGCTCTGTCCCGCTGTGTCCACCGCTGTGTCCCGCTGTGTCCCCCGAGTGTCCCGCTGTGTCCCCTGCTCTCTCCCGCTCTGTCCCCCGATGTGTCTCACGCTTTGTCCCCGCTGTGTCCCACTGTGTTCTGCTGTGTCCCGCTGTGCCCCCACTGTGTCCCGTTGTGTCCACAGCTGTGTACCCCGCTGTGTAACGCTGTGTCCCCGCTGTATCGACGCTGTGTCTCGCTGTGTCCCGCTGTGTCCTCGCTGTGTCCCCGCTTTGTCTCGCAGTGTCCTCCGCTGTGTCCCCCGCTGTGTCCTCGCTGTGTCCCCTGCTGTGTCCCGCAGTGTCCTTGCTGTGTCCCCTGCTGTGTCCCGCTGTGTCCCCTGCTGTTTCCCGCTGTGTCTACTGCTGTGTTCCTGCTGTGTCCCGCTGTGTCCCCCTGTGTCCTCACTGTGTCCCACGCTGTGTTCCGCTGAGTCCTTGCTGTGTCCCCCGATGTGCCCCGTTGTGTCCCCAGCTGAAAAACCCGCTGTGGCCCAATCT
>NW_012291690.1:0-7130 GCF_000151885.1 Dipodomys ordii | reverse complement strand
GGACCTGACATCGAGCCCTAGGGAGGGCCAGGATAGGCATAAATTCATAATTGAAACAGGATCTGTATTGACATATTTGTGTAGACAGCATCTTGCGTTGGGTGCACTTCTCCTTAACTTGTGTCTAATTCATGGAGGTATTGTGTATTTTACTGAGTATGGTGACAGATATAATGTGCTGACATGGATGGCAACCTGTTCTCATGGTTATAGAGTTGCCTATACATTCATTCTCCATCCTAGCTGAGACCCAGGACTTCCACATGAGAGGAAAACAGGTGCAACGACTGGCTTCTGACAACAGGATGAAACTTTTGTCAGTGCTGGGATTTGAACTCAAATCTGGGTAACCCCATTGCACTGTGGGGGAAGGGGAAGCTCACCATCCTTGAAGACTAGAATGTCAGACCTGGTCCAAGGCCTGATTTGAAGCCCCAGAACTGGACAAAATAACCAGCCCACCTCTTTCAAACATATCTCTACTTCCATACTGGGGTGGTATGCATCTTGCATTCAATGTAGTCTTTTTTTAATTTTGAGTCTTATTCATGGATGTATTGTGTATTTTATTGAGTTTGGTAACAGGGATATCTGTGCTGCCCTGGATGCCAACCAATTCCCATGAGTAGAGAGTTGCCTATATAGCATTCTCCATCCTAGCTGAGACCCAGGACTTTCACAGCACAGGAAAACAGTTGCAATGATGGGCTTCTCACATCAGGATGAATCTTTTGGTAGGGTTGGGATTTGAACTCAAGGCCTAGCAGGCCCAAGTGGTGGATGGGTCATGATGAGCACACAGCCTGTGAGCCACTAAGTTGATATGCCGTTCCCGGGATCTGAGATTAAGCCCCAGTGGGGGCCTCAATAGTCATCAATTCATAATTAAAATATAGGATCTCTATTTCCATTCATGGGTGGGCAGCATCTTGGGTTCGGTGTAGTCATTGTCTTTACATGGTGTCTTATTCACGACGTATTCTGTATTTTACTGAGTATAGGATGACAGATACAACTGTGGTGACCTGGATGACAACCTATTCCCATGAGTATAGAGTTGCCTATGCATTCTCCATCCTAGCTGAGACCCAGAACTTGCACAGCACAGAAGAACAGATGCAATGACTGATTTCTCACATCAGGGTGAATTTTTGTCAGTGCTGGGATTCGAACTTGGGGCCTAGGAGGCCTTACTGCCCAATGGGTCCATGTGAGCACACCAGCCTGTGAACCACTAAGGAGCTGGGCCTTTCCCAGGAACTGAGATCTAGCCCTAGGGAAGCCACAATAATTGTCAATGCATCATTGAAACATGGGATGTCTATTCATATCCATGTGTGGACTTCCTCCTGCATTGAGGTTAGTTATCCTCTCTATTTTGTGTGCTATTCATGGATGTATTTAGTATGTTCTTGAGTATATGATGACAGGTATAACTGGGCTGACATGGATGACAACCTATTCCTATAGCCACAGGGTGGCCCATGCATTCTCCATCCTAGCTGAGACCAAGGACTCCCACAAGAAAAGAAAATAGGTGTAAACACTGGCTTGTCACATTAGGATGAATCTTTTGGCACTGCTAGGATCAGAAATTAAGGCCTAGTAGGCCCAATAGGTGATTGGGTCCACGTAAGCACACCAGCCTGTGAGCCACTAAGGAGCTAGGCCGATCCTAGGACTTGAGATCGAGCCCCAGGGTGGAGGTCCCGGGGAGCACAATAGTCATCCATTTATAAGCTCAAGATGTTATGCAAATAAGTACATATTTGTACAGAGTAGGAAAGATGGCGAACTGTGATGAAATCCAATCTACCCTGTGAATACCAATTGTTGGATCTTCCACTATGCCTCTATTTCATGACTGTGATGATTATGTTCATGCTTCATCAACTCTTCATGAACAATAATCGATACCCCATGAGTCTTGCCTACCATTTCCTACTCGCATCCTGCAGGAACTATTCATTCAACCACATTCCATGACTCTTCCTAGGTCCGGAAACAAGTATTTCCGGACCTCCTGCCATTCCCTCAATGTAGGGGGGCTGTCCAGGATTCGAAATTGGGGCTTCTGTTGCCTGGTCAGCCTGGAGCTCCTCCGATATCCAGCAGGCCTTCAGCCATGCCAAGTCACCTTCAATCTGCAGGCCACCAGGTTCAGACCCAGCAAGGTAACCATGCAAAGGAAAATAAAAAAAAAGCATCAGGTGGAACTTCCTGCCACTTTTTTCTTCTCATGTCCATTTTGTTTGTTTGTTTGTTTTTTCCTGCAAGCCCTGGGGTCCTAGGATCCGAGGATGGGCTGTGGTTCCAGAGGCTGCAGCCTAGGATGATCAGAGCTGAGACAGAATTGCCACACTTGAGTTCAAGCCCTGGGTATGGAAAAAAAATTAAAAATTAAAAAATTATGAATGAAGCACCCTCGCTCAGAATTTGCGCCATTTTACTGCCAGAGCTGGGTTTTGAATTCAGGTCTGAGTAACTCTGTTGTGCTGTGAAGGAGGGGGCAGCTCACCATCCTTGAAGACTACAAGGTCAGGCGTGCTCCCAGTGCCAGAACTTGAAGCCCCAACACTGGCAAAAATCATATGCCCACTTACTTTACACATAGGTCTCTATTTACATACATATGTGGAATGCATCATGATTTCTGTGTAGTTATTCATTTTATTCTGTCTTAGTCAGGAAAACATTTGTATTTTATTGAGTATGATAACAGATTTAATTTTGCTAACATGGATGACAACCTATTTCCATGTCTATAGAGTTTCCTATGCCTTGTCCATCCTAGATGAGACCCAGGATTTTCACAGTACAGGAAAACAGGTGGACTGATGTACTGCTCACATCAGGATTGATGTTTTGACAGTGTTGTGATTTGAACTCAAATCCTAGCAGTCCAAATTGGTGTAAGGGTCAAGGTGAGGACACTGGCCTGTGAGCAACTGAGGAGCTAGACCATTCCCAGAACCTGACATTAAGCACCAGGGAGGGCCAGGATAGGCATAAATTCATAATTTATGTATGGGATCTCTATTGATATACATGTGTGGACAGCATCTTGCGTTTGGTGCACTTCTCCTTAAGTTGTGTGTAATTCATGGAGGTATTGTGTATTTTACTGAGTATGCTGACAGCTACAACTGTGCTGACATGGATGTCAACCTGTTCCCATGGTGGTTGAATTGCCTATATAGCATGCTCCATCCTAGCTGAGTCCCAGGACTTTCATAGAACAGAAAAAGAGGAGGATCGATTGGATTCGGACATCAGTATTCATCTTTTGGCAGTGCTGGAATTTTAACTCAATATCTAACAGGCCCAAATGGTGAATGGGTCATGGTGAGTACACCCGCCCATGAGCCACTAGGGGGTTAGGTTGTTCCTGGGATCTGAAATTGAGCCCTGCTGGGGGTCATTATTGATATAAATTCATAATTTACACAGATGATCTCTATTTACATACATGTGTGGCATGCATCATGGGTTCAGTGTAGCTATTTTATTGTGTGGCATAGTCAGCGATGCATTTTGTATTTTATTGGGTATGATTACAGATATAATTATGCTGACATGGCTGGCAACCATGAGTATAGAGTTCCCTATATAGCATTCTCCATCCGAGGTGAGACACGGGACTTTCACAGCACAGGAAAACAGGTGCAATGATGGGCTTCTCACATCAGGATGAATCTTTGGTAGGGTTGGGATTTGAACTCAAGGCCTAGCAGGCCCAAGTGGTGGATGGGTCATGATGAGCACACAGCCTGTGAGCCACTAAGTTGATATGCCGTTCCTGGGACCTGAGATTGAGCCCCAGTGGGGGCCTTAATAGTCATCAATTCATAATTAAAATATAGGATCTCTATTTCCATTCATGGGTGGGCAGCATCTTGGGTTCGATGTAGTCATTGTCTTTACATGGTGTCTCATTCACGACGTATTCTGTATTTTATTGAGTATAGGATGACAGATACAACTGTGGTGACCTGGATGACAACCTATTCCCATGAGTATAGAGTTGCCTATGCATTCTCCATCCTAGCTGAGACCCAGAACTTGCACAGCACAGAAGAACAGATGCAATGACTGGTTTCTCACCTCAGGGTGAATTTTTGTCAGTGCTGGGATTCGAACTTGGGGCCTAGGAGGCCTAACTGCACAATGGGTCCATGTGAGCACACCAGCCTGTGAACCACTAAGGAGCTGGGCCTTTCCCAGGAACTGAGATCTAGCCCTAAGGAGGCCACAATAATCGTCAATGCATCATTGAAACATGGGATGTCTATTCACATCCGTGTTTGGACTTCCTCCTGCATTGAGGTTAGTTATCCTCTGTATTTTGTGTGCTATTCATGAATATATTTAGTATGATCTTGAGTATATGATGACAGTTATAACTGGGCTGGCATGGATGACAACCTATTCCTATGGCCACAGGGTTGCCCATGCATTCTCCATGTTAGAGGAGAGGACTCGCACAGGAAAGGAAAACAGGTGCAATGATTGGCTTCAGACATCAGGATGAATCTTTTGGCACTGCTGGTATCTGAACTTGGTGCCTTGCAGTCCCAATAGGCGAATGGTTCCACCTTAGCACACCAGCCTGTGAGCCACTAAGGAGCTAGGCCATTCCCCGGACCTGAGATCGAGGCCCGGAGTAAGGGGGAGCAAATCGTCGTCCATTTATAAGCTGAAGGTAGCATGCAAATAAGTACATATTTGTATAGAGTAGGAGAGATGGCGACCTGTGATTGAATCCAATTTACCCTGTGACTACCAATTCTCAGATCTTCCCCAATGCCTCCATTTCATGACTGTAATGATTATTGTCATGCTTCATCAACTCTTCATAAAAAAATAATGGATACCCCATGAGTCTTGCCTATCATTTCCTACTCGCATCTTGCAGGAACTACTCATTCAAGGATGAGATGATCACATTTCACACTTCCTAGGTCAGGAAACGAGTATTTCAGGATATTCCACCATTCCCACAATGTAGGGGGTTTCACCGGGATTCCAACCCGTGTCCTCCATTGCACGGTTGGCTGTGACTTCCCCGATAGCCAGCAGGCCTTCAGCCATGCCAGGTCACCTTCACTCTGTAGGCCACCGGGTTCAGACCAACATGGTCACTATGCAAAGGAAAATAAATGTAAAAGCATGAGGTGGAAATTCCGGCTACTTTTTTCCCCTTCTGGCCATTTTTTCTTTCCTGCAAGCCCTGGGATCCTAGGATCCTAGGATGGGCTGTGGGTCCAGAGGCTTCAGAGTAGGATGATTGCAGCAAAGGCAGTGTTCCCTCGACTTGAGTTCAAGGCCCGGGTTTGGAAAAAAAATAATAAATATAACTAAATAAATAATTATGAATGAAGCACTGTCACTCAGAATTCATGCCATTTTACTGCCAGAGCTGGGATTTGAATTCAGGTCTGGGTAACTCTGTTGCACTGTGGGGGAAGGGGAAGATCACCATCCTTGAATACTACAAAGTCAGACCTGCTCCCAGGGCCTGAATTGAAGCCCCAACACTGGCAAAAATCATATGCCCACCTATTTCACACATGGGATCTCTATTTACATACATGTGTGGAATGCCTCATGCTTTCAGTGTGTGTCTTAGTCAAGGATGCATTTTGTATTTTATTGAATATGATGACAGATATAACTATACTGACATGGATGGCAACCAATTCCCATGTCCACGGAGTTGCTTATGCTTTCTCCATCCTAGCTGAGACCTAGGACTTTCACAGGACAGGAAAGCAGGTGGATCGATGGGCTTCTCATATCATGATTCATGTTTCCGTACTGTTGTGATTTGAACTCAGAACCCAGCAGACCAATTGGCGAAAGGGTCAAAGAGAGAACACGGGCCCGTGAGCAACTGAGGAGGTAGGCCATTGCCAGGACCTGGCATCGAGCCCCAGAGAGGGCCAGGATAGGCATAGATTCATCCTTGAAACATAGGATCTGTATTGACATATATGTGTGGACAGCATCTTGCATTCAGTGCACTCCTTCTTATTTTGTGTCTAATTCATGGAGGTATTGTGTATTTTACTGAGTATGGTGACAGATATAATGTGCTGACATGGATGATGACCTGTTCCCATGATTAAAGGGTTGTCTATGCATACATTCTCTATCCTAGCTGAGACCCAGGACTTCCACATGAGAGGAAAACAGGTGCAACGACTGGCTTCTGACATCAGGATGAAACTTTTGTCAGTGCTGTCATTTGAACTCAGGTCTGGTTAACTCCATTGCACTGTGGGGGAAGGGGAAGCTCACCATCCTTGAAGACTAGAATGTCAGGCCTTGTCCAGGGCCTGATTTGAAGCCCCAGCACTGGACAAAATAACAAGCTCATCTCTTTTAAACATAAGATCTTTATTTACATACAGTTGTGGTATGCATCTTCCATTCAGTGTAGTTTTTTTTGAGTGTTATTCATGGATGTATTGTGTATTTTATTGAGTATGGTGACAGGTATATCTGTGCTGCCATGGATGACAACCTATTCCCATGGCTATAGAATTGCCTATATAGCATTCTCCATCCTCACTTAGGTGCAGGACTTTCACAGGACAGGAAAACTTCTCACATCAGAATGAATCTTTTGGCAGTACTGGGATTTGAACTCAGGGCCTAGCAGGCAAAATTGATGAATGGGTCAAGGTGAGCATATCAGCCTGTGAGCCACTAAGGTGCTAGGCCATTTCCATAACTTGAGCTTGAGCCCCGGAGTGGGGTTGGTGCATGATATTCATCCATTCATATGCTGAAACTTCTGTGCTAATAAATACCTATTTGTATAGAGTAGGAGATGTGGCGAACTGTGTTGGAATCCTATCTACCATGTGAGTACCAATTCTTGGATCTTTCCCAATGCCTCAATTTCTTGAATGCAAGTATTATTGTCACACTTCATGAAATCTTAATTAAAAATAATCATTGTGCCAAAGGTCTTGCATATCATTTCCTATGAGAATTATGCATTAACTTCTCATCCCCTCCCTAGACCTAAATTCAAGCACCAGCCCGAAAAACGTAACATTTATAGAAATTTTAAATATATGATTTATACTTACATATATATATTCAGTCTATATTATGTTTGT
>NW_012291689.1:0-1908 GCF_000151885.1 Dipodomys ordii | reverse complement strand
TCATGTATCGATGATGTGTCCCGCTGTGTCCCGCTGTGTCCTCACTGTGTTCCCAGTTGTGTCCGGCTCTGTCCACGGCTGTGTCCCCCGCTGTGTCCTGCTGTGTCCCCCGCTGTGTCCCCTTGTGTCCCGCTGTGTCCCCCGCTGTGTCCCTGCTGTATCCCTGCTGTGTCCCCACTGTTTCCTGCTGTGTCCCGCTGTGTCCTCGCTGTGTCCCACACTGTGTTCCGCTGTGTCCCGCTGTGTCCCCTGCTGTGTCCCATTGTGTCCCCAGCTGTGTACCCTGCTGTGTCCCGCTGTTTCCCCGCTGTATCGACGCTGTGTCCCGCTGGGTCCCGCTGGGTCCTCGCTGTGTTCCCAGCTGTGTCCCACTGTGTACCCCTCTGTGTCCCCCTCTGTGTCCTGCTGTGTCCCCCGCTGTATCCCGCTCTGTCCTGATGTGTCCCGCTTTGTACTGCTGTGTCCCCCGCTGAGTCTCGCTGTGTCCCCTCTGTGTCCCGCTGTGTCCCCGCTGTGTCCCTCGCTGTGTCCCCCGCTGTGTCTGGCTGTGTCCCGCTGTGTCCCCCGCTGTGTCCCGCTGTGTCCCCCGCTGTGTCCCACTGTGTACACTGCTGTGTCCCCGTTGGGTCCCGCTGTTTCCCCGTATGTCCTGCTGTGTCCTCGCTGTGTCCCCTGCTGTGTCCCCGCTGTGTCGCCGCTGTGTCCCGCTGTGTCCTGCTGTCTCCCCCATTGTGTCCCCCGCTGTGTCTCCACTGTGTCCCCGCTCGGTCCCGCTGGGTCCCCTGCTGTGTCCGTGCTGTGTCCCGCTGTGTACCGCTGTGTCCTCGCTGTATCCCCCGCTCGGACCTGCTGTGTCCTGCTGTGTCCCCAGCTTTGTCCCGCTGTGTCCCCGCAGTGTCCCCGCTGTGTCCCACTGTGTCCCGTGGTCTCCCACTTTGTCCCCCGCTGTGTCCCCCGCTGAGTCCCATCTGTGTCCCCACTATGTCCCTCTGTGTCCTCGCTGTGTCCCTCGCTGTCTACCGCTTTGTCCCCCGCTGTGTCCAACTGTGTCCTCGCTGTGTCACCCCTGTTTTCCTCGCTGTGTCCCACTGTTTTGCTCTGTGTCCCCCGGTGTTTCCCGCCGTGTTCCATGCTCGGTCCAGCTGTGTCAGCCGCTGTGTCCCCTGCTGTGTTCCCCGCTGTGTCCTGCTCTGTCCCCCACTGTGTCCCGCTGTAACCAATGCTGTGTCCTGCTCTGTCCCCCGCTATGTCTCACTGTGAACAATGCTGTGTCCCCTCTGTATCCCGCTGTGTCCCACGCTGTGTCCCGCTGTGTCCACTGCTGTGACCCCGCTGTGTCATGCTGTGTCCCGCTGTATCCCCCGCTGTGTCCCGCTGTGTCCCCCGCTGTGTCCGGCTGTGTCCTCGCTGTATCCACCGCTGTGAACGCTGTGCCCTGCTCTGTCCAACTGTGTCCCGCTGTGTGCCGCTGTGTCCCGCTGTGTCTCCCACTGTGTCACGCTGTGTCCCCTGCTGTGTCCCGCGCTGTGTCCCACTGTGTCCCCCGCTGTGTCACGCTGTATCCCCTGCCGTGTCCCCCGCTATGTCCCGCTGTGTCCCCCGCTGTGTCCCATTGTGTCCACTGCTGTGTCCTGCTGTGTCCCCCGCTGTGTCCTGCTGTGTCCCCGGCTCTGTCTCCCGCTGTGTCCCGCTGTGTCCCCCCGCTGAGTATCGCTATGTCCCCCGCTGTGACCCGCTGTGTCTTCGCTGTGTCTCACACTGAGAACACGATGAGATCCCCCTGTGTCCCCCCGCTGTGTCCCGCTGAGTCCCGCCTGGGTCCCCCTCTGTGACCCACACAGTGTCCCCGCAGAGTCCCCCCGCTGAGGCCCGGATGGGGTCCTCCACTGGGGACCCCCCAATTGAGAC
>NW_012291688.1:0-2318 GCF_000151885.1 Dipodomys ordii | reverse complement strand
CCCACTGTGCCCCGTGATGTCCCGCTTTGTCCCCCACTATGTCCACCGGTGAGTCCCAGCTGTGTCCTGCTGTGTCTTCCCTGAGTCCCCTGCTGTGTCCAGCTGTGTCCCACTGTGTCCCCGCTGTATCGACGCTGTGTCCCGCTGAGTCCTGCTGTGTCCTCGCTGTTTTCCCTTCTATGTCCCGCTGTGTCCCCCTCTCTGTCCCCCACTGTGTCACACTGTGTCCCTTGGTGTCCCGCTTTTTCCCCCGCTGTGTTCCCCGCTGAGTCCCCTCTGTGTCCCCGCTGTGTCCCGCTGTGTCCTCGCTGTGTCCCCCGCTGTCTCCCGCTTTGTCCCACAATGTGTCCCGCTTTGTCCCCCTGTGTTCTCGCTGTGTCCCCCGCGGTGTCCCATTGTGTCCCCCGCTGTGTCCCGCTGTGTCCCTCTGTGTACACCGCTGTGTCCTGCTATGTTCCCGCATTGTCCACGCTGTGTCCCGCTGTGTTCCGTGGTGTCCCGCTTTGTTCCTTGCTTTGTCCCCCGATGAGTCCCTGCTGTGTCCCCGCTGTGTCCCGCTGTGTCCTCCCTGTGTCCCCCGCAGTGTCCCGCTCTGTCCCCCGCAATGTCCCGCTGTGTCCCCGCTGTGTCCCGCTTTGTCCTCCCTGTGTCCCTAGCTATGTTCCGCTCTGTCCTCCGCTGTGTCCCGCTCTGTCCTGCTGTGTCCCCCGCTGTATCGACACTGTGTCCTGCTGGGTCCCGCTGGGTCCTTGCTGTGTTCCCCGCTGTGTCCCGCTGTGTCCCCTGCTGTGTCCTCCGCTGTGTCCCGCGCTTTTTTCCCACTGTGTCCCGCTGTGTCCCGCTATGTCCCACTGTGTCCGGCTGTGTTTGGCGCTGTGTCCCTGCTGTGTTGCCGCTGTTACCACCTTTGTCCCACTGTGTCCCCCCGAGTCCACGCTGTTTCCCCGCTGGGTCCCGAAGTGTCCCCGCTGTGTCCCGCTCTGTCCCACGCTATGTCCCCTTCTTTGTCCACGCTGTGTCCCGCTGTGTCCTCGCTGTGTCCCCTGCTGTGTCTCGTTGTGTCCCCAGCTGAGTACCCTGCTGTGTCCCGCTGTGTCCCCGCTGTATCGACGCTGTGTCCCGCTGTGTCCTGCTGTGTCCTCGCTGTTTTCACTTCTGTGTCCCGCTGTGTCCCCCTCTCTGTCCCCCACTGTGTCACACTGTGTCCCTTGGTGTCCCGCTTTGTCCCCCGCTGTGTTCCCCGCTGAGTCCCCTCTGTGTCCCCGCTGTGTCCCGCTGTGTCCTCGCTGTGTCCCCCGCTGTCTCCCGCTTTGTCCCACAATGTGTCCCGCTGTGTCCCCCTGTGTTCTCGCTGTGTCCCCCGCGGTGTCCCACTGTGTCCCCCGCTGTGTCCTGCTGTGTCCCTCTGTGTACACCGCTGTGTCCTGCTATGTTCCCGCATTGTCCACGCTGTGTCCCGCTGTGTTCCGTGGTGTCCCGCTTTGTTCCTTGCTTTGTCCCCCGGTGAGTCCCTGCTGTGTCCCCGCTGTGTCCCGCTGTGTCCTCCCTGTGTCCCCCGCTGTTGCCCGCTCTGTCCCCGGCTATGTCCCGCTGTGTCCCCGCTGTGTCCCGCTGTGTCCTCCCTGTGTCCCTAGCTGTGTTCCGCTCTGTCCTCCGCTGTGTCCCGCTCTATCCCCCGCTGCGTCCCTCTGTGTCCCGCTGTGTCCCCCCGCTGTATCAACGCTGTGTCCTGCTGGGTCCCGCTGGGTCCTCGCTGTGTTCCCCGCTGTGTCCCGCTGTGTCCCCTGCTGTGTCCTCCGCTGTGTCCCGCGCTTTGTTCCCACTGTGTCCCGCTGTGTCCCGCTTTGTCCCACTGTGTCCGGCTGTGTCTGGCGCTGTGTCCCTGCTGTGTTGCCGCTGTGTCCCGGTGTTACCACCTTTGTCCCACTGTGTCCCCCCCTGAGTCCACGCTGTTTCCCCGCTGGGTCCCGAAGTGTCCCCGCTGTGTCCCGCTCTATCCCCCGCTATGTCCCCCACTTTGTCCCCGCTGTGTCCCGCTGTGTCCCGCTGTGTCCCCGTCTGTTTCCCTTTGTGTCGCCAGCTATGTACCCCGCTGTGTCCCGCTGTCTCACACTGTGTCCCTTGGTGTCCGGATTTGTCCCCCGTTGGATACCCCGGTGAGTCCCCGCTGTGTCCCCGCTGTGTCCCGCTGTGTCCTCCCTGTGTCCCCCGCTGTGTCCCGCTGTGTCCCACGCTGTGTCCCGCTGTGTCCTCCCTGTGCCCCGCTGTGTCCCACTGTGTCCCACTGTGTCCCGCTGTGTCCTCGCTGTGTCCCACGT
>NW_012291687.1:0-3686 GCF_000151885.1 Dipodomys ordii | reverse complement strand
CATCTCTTTCTGCTTCTGCTTATCCTTTTGCTTCTCCTACTCCTAATCCTTCTCTTTCGCCTTCTCCTTCTGCTGTTCCTGCTTCTCATGGTGCTTCTGCTTCTGCTTATTCTACTATTTCTGTTTCTTCTGCTTCTGCTTCAGATTGTGCTTCTTCTGTTTCTCCTTCTGCGTCAGATTCTGCTTCTGCTTCTTCGGCTTCTGCTTCTTCTGCTTCTCGTGCTGCTGCTTCTTCTGCTTCTCTTTCTGCTTTTCCTTCTGTTTCTGCTTCTCCTTCTGCTTCTGCTTCTTCTCCTTCTTCTGTTTCTTCTGCTTCTGCTTCTCCTGCTTCTGCTTCTCCTGCTTCTCGTTCTGCTTCTCTTTCTGCTTCTCTTTCTGCTTCTCCTTCTCCTTCTCCTTCTTCTGCATCTCCTTTTGCTTCTGCTTCTCCTTCTGCTTCTGCTTCAATTTCTCCTTCTGCTTCTCATTCTGCTTCTTCGTCTTCTGTTTCTTCTGCTTCTCCTGCTTCTGCTTCTCCTGCTTCTCCTACTTCTCGGGCTGCTTCTCCTTCTGCGTCTCTTTCTGCTTCTGCTTATCCTTTTGCTTCTCCTACTCCTAATCCTTCTCTCTCGCCTTCTCCGTCTTCTTCTTCTGCTTCTCCTGCTGCTTCTGCTTCTGCTTATTCTACTATTTCTGTTTCTTCTGCTTCTGCTTCAGATTGTGCTTCTTCTGTTTCTCCTTCTGCTTCAGATTCTGCTTCTGCTTTTGCTTCTGTTTCTTCTGCTTGTTCTTCTTCTGCTTCTTCTGATTCTACTTCTGCTTCTCCTTCTTCTCCTCTTTCTGCTTCTACTTCTGCTTCTTCTGATTCTCCTGCTTCTCCTTCTTGTTCTCCTTTTGTTTCTGCTTCTCTTTCTGCTTCTGCTTCTCTTTCTGCTGCTCGTTCTCCTTCTCCTTCTTCTGCTTCTCCCACTGCTTCTGATTCATTTGCTTATTCTTTATCTTCTGCTTCTCCTGCTTCTGCTTCTTCTGCTTCTACTGCTTCTCCTTCTCCTTCTCGTTCTTCTTCTTCTTCTTCTTCTTCTTCTTCTTCTTCTTCTTCTTCTTCTTCTTCTTCTTCCTCTTCTTCTTCTCTTTCGTCTGCTTCTGCTTTTCCTGCTTCTTCTTTTTCTACTGGTTCTCTTTCTGCTTCTCATTCTGCTTCTGATTCTCCTTCTGCTTCTCCTATTCCTTCTGCTGCCCTTCCTTCTCATACTCTTTCTCCTACTTCTGCTTCTCCTTCTTTTGCTTCTTCTGCTTCTCCTGCTTCTCCTTCTGCATCTTCTTCTGCTTCTGCTTCTGCTTCTCCTTCTGCTGCTTCTTCTGCTTCTGCTTCTCCTTCTTCTGCTTCTCCTTTTGCTTCTCCTTCTGCTTCTCCTTCTGCTGCTCCTTCTGCTTATCTTTCTGCTTCTGATTCTCCTTCTGCTCTTCCTACTCCTAATCCTTCTCTTCTCCTTCTCCTTCTTCTTCTTCTGCTTCTCGTTCTGCTTTCTGCTTCTTCTGCTTGTTCTGTTTCTGCTGCTTCAGGTCCTGCTTCTGCTTCTTCGGCTTCTTCTGTTTCTTCTGCTTCTGCTTCTCCTGCTACTGCTTCTTCTGCTTCTCTTTCTGTTTCTCCTTCTGCTTCTCTTTCTCCTTCTGCTCCTACTCCTTCTTCTGTTTTTTCTTCTGCTGCTGCTTCTCCCGCTTCTGCTTCTTCTGCTTCTCCTTCCTTTCCTCTGCTTCTGCTTTTCCTTCTCCTTCTTCTGCTTCTCTTTCTGCTTCTGCTTCGTCTTCTTCTGATTCTCCAACTAATCCTTCTTCTTCTCCTTCTGTTTCTGCTTCTTCATCTCCCTCTTCTTCACCTTCTGCTGCTCCTTCTCCTTCTTCTGTTTCTCCCTCTGCTTCTGCTTCTGCTTCTTATGCTTCTTCTTGTTCTTCTGCTTCTACTTCTCCTGCTTCTGCTTCTTATGCTTCCTCTGCTTCTTCTTCTGCTTCTGCTCCTTCTGCTTCTACTACTCTTTCTGCTTCTGCTTCTCCTGCTTGTTTTTCGGCTTCTTCTGCTGCTTCTTCTACTTCTCCTTCTGCTTCTCTTGTTGCTTCTCCTTCGGCTTCTGCTTCTTCTGTTTCTCCTGCCTGAATTTCTGGTTCTACTTCTTGTGCTGCTTCTCCTTCTGCTTCTGCTTCTACTTCTGCTTCTGTTTCTGCTTCTTCTGCTTCTTCTCTTTCGGCTTCTCCTGCTTTTGCTTCTTGTGCTTCTCCTGCTTCTCTTTCTGCTTCTCATTCCGCTTCTGCTTCTCTTTCTGCTTCAGCTCCTCCTCTTTCTCCTTCTGCTACTTCTGCTTCTCCTTCAGCTTCTGCTTCTTCTGCTTCTCCTTCTGCATCTCCTTCTACTTGGGCTTGTCCTTATGCTTCTTCTGCTTCTGCTTCTCCTTCTCCTTCTCCTTCTTTTGCTTCTCCTTTTGCTTCTGCTTCTTCTGCTTTTCCTGCTTCTCCTTCTGCTTCTGCTTCTTCTGCTTCTCCTGCTTCTCCTCCTTCATCTTCTTCTGCTTCTGCTTCTCCTTCTTTTGCTTCTCCTTCTGCTTCTCCTTCTGCTTCTTCTTCTTCTGTTTTACCTGCTTCTCTTTCTGCTTCTCCTTCTGCTTCTCCTTCTGTTTCTCCTTCTCCTTCTTGTTCTTCTGATTTTCCTTCGGCTTCTCCTTCTGCTTCTGCTACAACTGCTACTGCTTCTACTTCTTCTGTTTCTTCTGCTTCTCCTTCTGCTTTTGATTCTCTTTCTGCTTCTCCTTCTGCTTCTCATTCTGTTTCTCCAGATTCTGCTTCTTCTGCTTCTCCTGCTTCTCCTTCTGCTTCAGGTTCTGCTTCTGCTTCTTCGGATTCTTAAGCTTCTGCCTCTCCTGCTTCTGCTTCTTCTGCTTTCCCTCCTTCTCTTTCTGCTTCTCCTTCTGTTTCTGCTTCTCCTTCTGCTTCTGCTTCTTGTCCTTCTCCTGTTTCTTCTGCTTCTGCTTCTCCTGTTTCTGCATCTCCTGCTTCTCCTTCTGCTGCTCTTGTTGCTTCTCCTGCTGATTTTCCTTCTCCTGCTCCTTCTTCTGCTTCTCTTTCTGCTTCTCCTGTTTCTCCTTCTCCTTCTCCTTCTCGTTCCTCTGCTTTTCCTTCTGCTTCTCCTTCTGCTTCTGCATATTCTGCTTCTTCTGGTACTGCCTCTGCTTCTTCTGTTTCTTCTGCTTCTCCTTTGGCTTTTGCTTCTCCCACTGCTTCTGCTTCTGCTTCTTTTGCTAATTCTTTTTCTTCTGTTTCTGCTTCTCCTGCTTCTGCTTCTTCTGCTTCTACTGCTTCTCCTTATGCTTCTCCTTATGCTGATGCTTCTGCTTCTTCTTCGTCTTCGTCTTCTTCTTCTTCTTCTTCTTCTTCTTCTTCTTCTTCTTCTTCTTCTTCTTCTTCTTCTTCTTCTTCTTCTTCTTCTTCTTCTTCTTCTTCTTCTTCTTCTTCTTCTACTTCTTCTTCTTATTCTTACCCTTCTTTTTCTTCTGCTTATGATTTTCTTGCTTCTTCTGATACTGCTGCTTCTCTTTCTGCTTCTCATTCTGATTCTGCTGCTCCTAATGCTTCTCCTATTGCTGCTGCTGACCTTCCTTCTCCTTCTTCTTCTCCTAAATCAGCTTCTCCTTCTGCTTCAGCTTCTTCTGCTTCTCCTG
>NW_012291686.1:0-5161 GCF_000151885.1 Dipodomys ordii | reverse complement strand
TTCATTTCTCCTTCTGCTTCTCAATCTGCTTCTGCGTCTTCTGTTTCTTCTGCTTCTGCTTCTCCAGCTTCTCCTACTTCTCTTGCTGCTTCTCCTTCTGCGTCTCTTTCTGCTTTTGCTTATCCTTTTTCTTCTCCTACTTCTAATCCTTCTCTTTAGCCTTCGACGTCTTCTTCTTCTGCTTCTCCTGCTGCTTCTGCTTCTGCTTATTCTACTATTTCTGTTTGTTCTGCTTCTGCTTCAGATTGTGCTTCTTCTGTTTCTCCTGCTTCAATTCTGCTTCTGCTTATTCGGCTTTTCCTGTTTCTTCTGCTTCTGCTTCTCCTGCTTCTTCTGCTTCTCCTGTTTCTCTTTTGCTTCTCCTTCTGCTACTGCTTCTCCTTCTGCTTCTGCTCTTCTCCTTCTTCTGTTTCTTATGCTTCTGTTTCTTCTGCTTCTTCTTTTTCTGTTTCTTCTGATTCTACTTCTGCTTCTCGTTCTTCTCCTCTTTCTGCTTCTACTTCTGCTTCTCCTGCTTCTCCTTCTTGTTCTCCTTCTGTTTCTGATTCTCTTTCTGCTTCTGCTTCTCCTTCTGCTTCTCCTTCTCCTTTTCCTTCTTCTGCTTCTCCCACTGCTTCTGCTTCTGCTTCTTTTGCTTATTCTTTTTCTTCTGCTTCTGCTTCTCCTGCTTCTGCTTCTTCTGCTTCTACTGCTTCTTCTGCTTCTACTGCTTCTCCTTATGCTTCTCCTTATGCTTCTGCTTATGCTGATGCTTCTTCTTCTTCTTCTTCTTCGTCTTCTTCTTCTTCTTCTTCTTCTTCTTCTTCTTCTTCTTCTTCTTCTTCTTCTACTTCTCCTTCTCTTTCTTCTGCTTATGAATTTCCTGCTTCTTCTGCTCCTACTGCTTCTCTTTCTGCTTCTCATTCTGCTTCTGCTTCTCCTAATGCTTCTCCTATTGCTTCTGCTGCCCTTCCTTCTCCTTCTTCTTCTCCTACTTCTGCTTCTCCTTCTGCTTCTGCTTCTTCTGCTTCTCCAGCTTCTCCTTCTGCATCTTCTGCTGCTTCTGCTTCTCCTTCTGCTGCTTCTTCTGCTTCTGCTTCTCCTTATTCTGCTTCTCCTTCTGATTCTCCTTCTGCTTCTCCTTCTGTTGCTCCTTCTCCTTCTTCCAATGATTCTGCTTCTTATGCTTATTACTTTTCTTCTGCTTCTGCTTCTCCTGCTTCTGCTTCTTCTGCTTCTACTGCTTCTCCTTATGCTTCTCCTTCTTCTTCTTCTTCTTCTTCTTCTTCTTCTTCTTCTTCATCATCTTCTTCATCTTCTACTTCTACTACTTCTTCTTCATCTACTTCTCCTTCTTCTCTCTTTCTGCTTCTCATTCTTCTTCTGCTTCTCCTTCTGCTTCTCCTATTGCTTCTGCTGCTCTTCCTTCTCCTTTCTCCTACTTCTATTTCTTTTTCTGCTTTTGTTTTTCTGCTTATCTGCTTCTCCCTTCAGCATCTCCTTCTCGTTATGCTTGTCCCTTATGCTTCTTCTTCTACTTCTGCTACTCCTTCGCTTCTCCTTCTGCTTCTTCTGCTTCTCCTTCTGATTCTCCTTCTGCTTCTGCTTCTGTTTTTCCTTCTCCTTCTCGTTCTTCTGCTTTTCCTTCTGCTTCTCCTTCTCCTTCTGCTGCAACTGCTACTGCTTCTGCTTCTTCTGTTTCTTCTGCTTCTCTTTCTGCTTTTGATTCTCTTTCCGCTTCTGCTTCTCCTTCTGCTTCTCATTCTGCTTCTCCAGATTCTGCTTCTTCTGCTTCTCCTGCTTCTCCTTCTGCTTCAGGTTCTCCTTCTGCTTCTTCGGATTCTTATGTTTCTGCTTCTCCTGCTTCTGCTTCTTCTGCTTCCCCTCCTTCTCTTTCTGCTTCTCCCTCTGTTTCTGCTTCTCCTTCTGCTTCTGCTTCTTGTCCTTCTCCTTTTTCTTCTGATTCTGATTCTCCTGTTTCTACATCTCCTGCTTCTCCTTCTGCTGCTCTTTCTGCTTCTCCTGCTCCTTTTCCTTCTCCTGCCCCCTCTTCTGCTTCTCTTTCTGTTTCTCCTTCTGTTTCTCCTTCCACTTCTCCTTCTCGTTCTTCTGTTTTCCTTCTGCTTCTCCTTCTGCTTCTGCATCTTCTGCTTCTTCTGCTACTGCCTCTGCTTCTTCTGTTTCTTCTGCTTCTCCTTCTGCTTTTGCTTCTCTTTCTGCTTCTGCTTCTCCTTCTGCTTCTCCAGGTTCTGCATCTTCTGCTTCTCCTGCTTCTCCTTCTGCTTCAGGTTCTGCTTCTGCTTCTTCGGCTTCTTCTGCTTCTGCTTCTCCTGCTGCTGCTTCTTCTGCTTCTCCTGCTTCTCTTTCTGCTTTTCCTTCTGTTTCTGCTTCTCCTTCTGCTTCTGCTTCTTCTCCTTCTTCTGTTTCTTCTGTTTCTGCTTCTCCTGCTTCTGCTTCTCCTGCTTCTCGTTCTGCTTCTCATTCGGCTTCTCTTTCTGCTTCTCCTTCTCCTACTTCTGCTTCTACTTCTGCTTCTCCTTCTGCTTCTGCTTCAATTCCTCCTTCTGCTTCTCATTCTGCTTCTGCGTCTTCTGTTTCTTCTACTTCTCCTACTTCTGCTTCTCCTGCTCCTCCTAAATATCGTGCTGCTTCTCCTTCTTCGTCTCTGCTTCTGCTTATCCTTTTGCTTCTCCTACTCCTAATCCTTCTCTTTCGCCTTCTCCTTCTTGTTCTTCTGCTTGTCCTGGTGCTTCTGCTTCTGCTTATTCTACTATTTCTGTTTCTTCTGCTTCTGCTTCAGATTGTGCTTCTTCTGTTTCTCCTTCTGCTTCAGATTCTGCTTCTGCTTCTTCGGCTTCTCCTGTTTCTTCTGCTTCTGCTTCTCCTGCTTCTTCTGGTTCTCCTGCTTCTCTTTCTGCTTCTCCTTCTGCTTCTGCTTCTCCTTCTGCTTCTGCTCTTCTCCTTCTTCTGTTTCTTTTGCTTCTGTTTCTTCTGCTTCTTCTTCTTCTGTTTCTTCGGATTCTACTTCTGCTTCTCCTTCTTCTCCTTCTCTTTCTGCTTCTTCTGATTCTCCTGCTTCTCCTTCTTGTTCTCCTTCTGTTTCTGCTTCTCTTTCTGCTTCTGCTTCTCCTTCTGCTGCTCCTTCTCCTTCTCCTTATTCTGCTTCTCTCACTGCTTCTGCTTCTGCTTCTTTTGCTTATTCTTTTTCTTCTGCTTCAGCTTCTCCTGCTTCTGCTTCTTCTGCTTCTACTGCTTCTCCTTATACTTCTCCTTATGCTTCTCCTTATGCTGCTGCTGCTTCTTCTTCTTCTTCGTCTTCTTCTTCTTCTCTTTCTTCTGCTTCTGCTTTTCCTGCTTCTTCTGCTTCTACTGCTTCTCTTTCTGCTTCTTGTCCTTCTCCTGTTTCTTCTCCTTCAGCTTCTCCTGCTTCTGCTTCTTCTGCTTTTCCTGCTTCTCTTTCTGCTGCTCCTTCTGCTTCTGCTCCTTCTCCTTCTTCTGTTTCTTCTTCTGCTGCTGCTTCTCCCGCTTGTGCTTCTTCTGCTTCTCCTGCTTCTCGTTCTGCTTCTCTTCGTCGGTTTCTCTTTCTCTTTCTGCTTCTGCTTCTT
Organism: Dipodomys ordii; assembly: GCF_000151885.1. Lineage (NCBI taxonomy): Eukaryota > Metazoa > Chordata > Mammalia > Rodentia > Heteromyidae > Dipodomys > Dipodomys ordii. The sequence goes on along the minus strand of NW_012291686.1, from coordinate 1,577 downwards.
CTGATTCTCATTCTTCTCCTTCTTCTTTTCCTTCTGCTTCTGTGTCTTCTGCATTTCCTGCTTCTCCTTCTGCATCTCCTTCTGCTTGTGCTTTTCCTTCTGCTTCTTCTACTGCTCCGGCTTCTCCTTCACCTTCTTCTGCTTCTCCGTCTGCTTCTGTTCCTTCTGCTTTTCCTGCTTCTCCTTCTATTTCTCCTTCTCGTTCTTCTGCTATTCCTTCTGCTTATCTTTCTGCTTCTGCATCTTCAGCTTCTTCTGCTACTGATTCTGCTTCTTCGGTTTCTTCTGCTTCTCATTCTGCTTCTCCTTCTGCTTTTGCTTCTCTTTCTTCTTCTGCTTCTCCTTCTGGTTCTCCTTCTTCTTCTCCAGATTCAGCTTCTTCTGCTTCTCCTGCTTCTCCTTCTGCTTTATGTTCTGCTTTTGCTTCTTCGGCTTCTTCTGCTTCTATTTCTGCTTCTCCTTCTGCTTCTGCTTCTCTTTCTGCTTCTGCTTCTTCTCCTTCTTCCATTTCTTCTGATTCTGCTTCTCCTGCTTCTGCTTCTCCTGCTTCTCCTTCTGTTTCTCTTTATGCTTCTCCTTCTGCTTCTCCTTCTTCTGCTTCTACTACTGCTTCTGCTTCTCCTTCTGCGTCTTCTTCTGTTTCAATTTCTCCTTCTTCTGCTTTTCATTCTGCTTCTGCTTCTCCTGTTTCTGCTTCTTCTAATTCTCCTGCTTCTCCTTCTCATTCTCCTTCTCTTTCTGCTTCTGCTTATCCTTCTGTATCTCCTACTCCTAATCCTTCTCTTTCTCCTTCTCCTTCTTCTTCTTCTTCTTCTTCTGCTTCTCCTGCTGCTTCTTCTTCTGCTTCTTCTGCTTTTTCTGTTTCTTCTTCTTCTGCTTCAACTTCTGCTTCTTCTGCTTCTCCTTTTGCTTCTGTTTTTCCGTCTGCTTCTGCTTCTGCTCTTCTCCTTCTTCTGTTTCTTCTGCTTCTGCTTCTCCTGCTTCTTCTTCTGCTTCTCCTACTTCTCCTTCTGCTTCTTCGTCTCATTCTCCTTCTCCTTCAATTTCTCCTTCTTGTGCTTCTCATTCTTCTTCTGCTTCTGCTTCTCCTACTTCTGCTTCTTCTGTTTCTCCTTCTGCTTCTCCTTCTGCTTCTCTTTCTGCTTCTGATTCTCCTTCTGCTCCTCCTACTCCTACTCCTTCTCTTTCTCCTTCTTCTTATTCTGCTTCTCATTCTGCTTCTGCTTCTTCTGCTTGTTCTGTTTCTTCTGCTTCTGCTTTTCTAACTTCAGCTGCTTCAGCATGTCCTTCAGCTTCAAGATCACCATCTGCTACTTGGGCTTCTTCTCTTTCTACTGCTTCTGCATCTCCTGCTACTGCTTCTTCTGCTTCTTCTGCTTCTCTAACTGAATCACATTCTAATTCTCATACCAGCTCCTTCTCTTTCTACTGTATCATCTTAATATGATTCACAAGATTCAGATTCTACTGCTACTCCAGATATGCCCTCCACCTTCAGCTACTCTTCACCCATACTTCCCATCCCCTTTTGCTTCTGGCTTCTTACTAATTTCCCTACTTCTCCTTCATCTTCACCA
>NW_012291685.1:0-2565 GCF_000151885.1 Dipodomys ordii | reverse complement strand
TCATTGTCTACCGCTGTGTCCCCCTGTTTCCCCCGCAGTGTCCCGCTGTGTCCTCGCTGTGTCCCCCTCTGTCTCCCGCTCTGTCCCACGCTGTGTCTCACGCTTTCTCCCCGCTGTGTCCAACTGTGTCCCGCTGTGTCCCGCTTTGCCCCCACTGTGTCCCGTTGTGTCCACAGCTGTGTACCACGCTGTGTAACGCTGTGTCCCCGCTGTATCGACGCTGTGTCCCGCTGGGTCCCGCTGTGTCCTCGCAGTGTTCCCCGCTGTGTCCCGCTGTGTCCCCCGCTGTGTCCCCCGCTGTGTCCTCTCTGTGTCCCCCAATATATCCCGCTGTGTCCTCAATGGGTCCCCCGCTGTGTCCCGCTGTGTCACACTGTGTCCCATGGTGTCCTGCTGTGTCTTTGCTGTGTTCCCCGCAGTCCCCCACTTTGTCCCTAGCTGTGTCCCGCTGTGTCCCGCTGTTTCCTCGCTGTTTCCCCCGCTTGTCCCGCTGTGTCCTTGCTGTGTCCCCCCTTGTGTTTCGCTGTTTCCTCGCTGTGTCCCCCCCTGTGTGCCGTTGTGTCCCCAGCTGTGTACCCCGTTGTGTCCCGCTGTGTCCCCGCTGTATCAACGCTGTGTCCCGCTGTGTCCTCGCTGTGTATCGCTCCGTACCCCTCTGTGTCCCCCGCTGTGTCCCGTTGTGTCCCGCTGTGTACTGCTGTGTCCCCCACTGAGTCCCGCTGTGTCCACCCTGTGTCCCCCGCTTTGTCTCTCTTTGTCCCGCTGTGTCCTCGCTGTGTTCCCCGCTGTGTCCCGCTGTGTCCCCCACTGTGTCCCCCGTTGTGTCCCGCTGTGTCCCGCTGTGTCCCCCGCTTTGTGCCCGCTGTGTCCCGCTGTGTACTCCGTTGTGTCCAGCTGTGTCCCGCTGTGTCCCCCGCTGTGTCCCGCTGTGTCCCATTGTGTCCCGCTCTGTCCCTTCTGTGTCCTTGCTGTGTACTCCTTTGTGTCAGGCTGTGTCAACGCTGCGTCTCGCTGTGTCCCCTCTCTGTCTCCGCTGTCCCCCGCTGTGTCCCCCGCTGTGTCCCGCTGTGTCCCGCTGTGTCCCCCGCTTTGTCCCGCTGTGTCCCCGCAGTGTCCCCACTGTGTCCCGCTGTGTCCCCCGCTTTGTCCAGCTGTGTCCTTGCAGTGTCCCCGCTGTGTCCTGTTGTGTCCTCGCTGTGTCCCCCACTGTGTCCCGTTGTGTCCACAGGTGTGTACCCCGCTGTGTCGCGCTGTGTCCCCGCTGTATCGACGCTGTGTCCTGCTGTGTCCTTCCTGTGTTCCCGGCTGTGTCCCGCTGTGTCCCCGCTGTGTGCCCGCTGTGTTCCGCTGTGTACTTCGTTGTGTCCAGCTGTGTCACCGTTGTGTGCTCGCTGTGTCCCCGCTGTGTCTCACTGTGTCCTCACTGTGTCCCCTTCTGTGTCCCGCTGTGTCCCCCGCTATATGTCCCGCTGTGTCCCGCTGTGTCCCGCTCTGTCCCCGCTTTGTGCCCGCTGTGTCCTGCTGTGTACTCCGTTGTGTCCAGCTGTGTCACCCCTGTGTCCCGCTGTGTCCTCTCTTTGTCTCCACTGTCCCCCGCTGTGTCCCCCGCTGTGTCCCGCTGTGTCCCGCTGTGTCCCCCGCTTTGTCCCGCTGTGTCGACGCAGTGTTCCCTCTGTGTCCTGCTGTGTCACACTGTGTCCCATGGTGTCCCGCTTTTTCCCCCGCTGTTTCCCCCGCTGAGTCCCCTTTGTGTCCCCGCTGTGTCCCCCGCTGTGTCCCGCTGTGTCCCACCGTGTCCCCCGCTTTGTCCCGCTGTGTCGACGCAGTGTTCCCTCTGTGTCCTGCTGTGTCACACTGTGTCCCATGGTGTCCCGCTTTTCCCCCCGCTGTTTCCCCCGCTGAGTCCCCTTTGTGTCCCCACTGTCTCCCGCTCTGTCCCTCGCTGTGTCTCACGATTTGTCCTTGCTTTGTCCCACTGTGTCCCTCTGTGTCCTGCTGTGCCCACACTGTGTCCCCTTGTGTCCACAGATGTGTACCACACTGTGTAACGCTGTATCCCCACTGTATCGACGCTGTGTCTCACTGGTTCTCGCTGTGTCCTTGCTGTGTTCCCTGCTGTGTCCCGCAGTGTCCCCCGCTGTGTCCCCCGCTGTGTCCCGCTGTGTCCTCGCTGTGTTCACCGCTGTGTCCTGCTGTGTCCCCCGCTGTGTTCCCCGCTGTGTTCCGCTGTGTCCTCGCTGTGTCCCGCTCTGTCTCCCCCTTGTCCCCGCTGTGTCTCGCTGTGTCCCGTGGTGTCCCGCTTTGTCCCCGCTGTGTCCCCCGCTGAGTTCCCGCTGTGTCCCCGCCTTGTCCCGCTCTGTCCTCCCTGTGTCCCCCGCTGTGTCCCGCTGTGTCCCCTGCTGTGTCCCGCTGTGTCTACTGCTTTGTTCCTGCTGTGTCCCTCTGTGTCCCGCTGTGTCCCCCTGTGTCCTCACTGTGTCCCACGCTGTGTTCCGCTGAGTCCTTGCTGTGTCCGCCGATGTGACCCCGTTGTGTCCCCAGCTGTGTACCCCGCTGTGGCCCACT
>NW_012291684.1:0-6282 GCF_000151885.1 Dipodomys ordii | reverse complement strand
ACGCTGTGTCCCCTGCTGTGTCCCCTCTGTGTCCCCTGTGTCCCCCGCTGTGTCCCACTGTGTCCCCCGCTGTGTCCCGCTGTGTCCACTGCTGTGACCCCGTTGTGCCTTGCTGTGTCCCGCTGTGTCCCGCTGTGTCCCCCGCTTTGTCCCGCTGTGTCGACGCAGTGTTCCCTCTGTGTCCTGCTGTGTCACACTGTGTCCCATGGTGTCCCGTTGTTTCCCCGCTGTTTCCCCAGCTGAGTCCCTTTTGTGTCCCCATTGTGTCCCGCTGTGTCCCGCTGTGTCCTAGCTGTGTCCCCTGCTGTGTCCCGCTGTATCCCCGCTGTGTCCCAAGCTGTGTCCCGCTGTGTCCCTCTGTGTCCCCCGCTTTGTCACCGCTGTGTGCTGTTGTGTCCTCGCTGTGTCCCCCTCTGTCTCCCGCTCTGTCCCCCGCTGTGTCTCACGCTTTCTCCCCGCTGTGTCCAACTGTGTCCCGCTGTGTCCCGCTTTGCCCCCACTGTGTCCCGTTGTGTCCACAGCTGTGTACCACGCTGTGTAACGCTGTGTCCCCGCTGTATCGACGCTGTGTCCCGCTGGGTCCCGCTGTGTCCTCGCAGTGTTCCCCGCTGTGTCCCGCTGTGTCCCCCGCTGTGTCCCCCACTGTGTCCTCTCTGTGTCCCCCAATATATCCCGCTGTGTCCTCGATGGGTCCCCCGCTGTGTCCCGCTGTGTCACACTGTGTCCCATGGTGTCCTGCCGTGTCTTTGCTGTGTCCCCCGCAGTCCCCCACTTTGTCCCTAGCTGTGTCCCGCTGTGTCACGCTGTTTCCTCGCTGTGTCCCCCGCTGTGTCCCGCTGTGTCCTTGCTGTGTCCCCCCTTGTGTTTCGCTGTTTCCTCGCTGTGTCTCCCCCTGTGTGCCGTTGTGTCCCCAGCTGTGTACCCCGTTGTGTCCCGCTGTGTCCCCGCTGTATCAACGCTGTGTCCCGCTGTGTCCTCGCTGTGTACTGCTCTGTACCCCTCTGTGTCCCCCGCTGTGTCCCGTTGTGTCCCGCTGTGTACTGCTGTGTCCCCCACTGAGTCCCGCTGTGTCCACCCTGTGTCCCCCGCTTTGTCTCTCCTTGTCCCGCTGTGTCCTCGCTGTGTTCCCCGCTGTGTCCCGCTGTGTCCCCCACTGTGTCCCCCGTTGTGTCCCGCTGTGTCCCACTGTGTCCCCCGCTTTGTGCCCGCTGTGTCCCGCTGTGTACTCCGTTGTGTCCAGCTGTGTCCCGCTGTGTCCTCCGCTGTGTCCCGCTGTGTCCCATTGTGTCCCGCTCTGTCCCTTCTGTGTCCTCGCTGTGTACTCCTTTGTGTCAGGCTGTGTCAACGCTGTGTCTCGCTGTGTCCCCTCTCTGTCTCCGCTGTCCCCCGCTGTGTCCCCCGCTGTGTCCCGCTGTGTCCCGCTGTGTCCCCCGTTTTGTCCCGCTGTGTCCCCGCAGTGTCCCCACTGTGTCCCGCTGTGTCCCCCGCTTTGTCCAGGTGTGTCCTTGCAGTGTCCCCGCTGTGTCCTGTTGTGTCCTCGGTGTGTCCCCCACTGTGTCCCGTTGTGTCCACAGGTGTGTACCACGCTGTGTCGCGCTGTGTCCCTGCTGTATCGACGCTGTGTCCTGCTGTGTCCTTCCTGTGTTCCCCGCTGTGTCCCACTGTGTCCCCGCTGTGTGCCCGCTGTGTCCCGCTGTGTACTTCGTTGTGTCCTGCTGTGTCACCGCTGTGTGCTCGCTGTGTCCACGCTGTGTCTCACTGTGTCCTCACTGTGTCCCCCTCTGTGTCCCCGCTGTGTCCCCCGCTATATGTCCCGCTGTGTCCCGCTGTGTCCCGCTCTGTCCCCGCTTTGTGCCTGCTGTGTCCCGCTGTGTACTCCGTTGTGTCCAGCTGTGTCACCACTGTGTCCCGCTGTGTCCTCTCTTTGTCTCCACTGTCCCCCGCTGTGTCCCCCGCTGTGTCCCGCTGTGTCCCGCTGTGTCCCCCGCTTTGTCCCGCTGTGTCGACGCAGTGTTCCCTCTGTGTCCTGCTGTGTCACACTGTGTCCCATGGTGTCCCGCTTTTTCCCCCGCTGTTTCCCCCGCTGAGTCCCCTTTGTGTCCCCACTGTGTCCCGCTGTGGCCCGCTATGTCCTAGCTGTGTGCCCCGCTGTGTCCCGCTGTTTCCCTGCTGTGTCCCAAGCTGTGTCCCGCTGTGTCCCGGTGTGTACCCCGCTGTGTCCCGCTATGTTCCCGCAGTGTCCCCGCTGTGTCCTGCTGTGTCCCACTGTGTCCTCACTGTGTCCCCTGCTGTGTCCCGTTGTGTCCCCAGCTGTGTACCCAGCTGTGTACCGCTGTGTCCCTGCTGTTTCGATGCTGTGTCTTGCTGTGTCCCACTGTGTCCTCGCTGTGTCCCCCACTGTGTTCTGCTGTGTCACCCGCTGTGTCCCGCTGTGTCCCCCGCTGTGTCCCGCTGTGTCCCCGAAGGGTCACCGCTGTTTCACGATGTGTCCCGCTGTGTTGCGTGGTGTCCCGCTTTGTCCCCCGCTCTGTCCCCAGCTGAGTCCCTGCTGTGTCCCCGCTGTGTCCCGCTGTGTCCTCGCTGTGTCCCCCGCTGTCTCCCGCTCTGTCCCCCGCTGTGTCTCACGCTTTATCCCGTCTGTGTCCCACTCTGTCCCGCTGTGTCCCGCTGTGTCCACCACTGTGTCCCTTTGTGTCCCCAGCTGTGTAACCCGCTGTGTAACGCTGTGAATCCCGCTGTATCGAGGCTGTGTCCCGCTGGGTCCCGCTGTGTCCTTGCTCTGTTATTCGTGGTGTCCCCCTCTGTCCCCCGCTGTGTCCCCCGCTCTGTCCTACTGTGTCCCCCGCTGTGTCCCGTTGTGTCCCGCTGTGTCCCCCGCTGTGCCCCTGCTGTGTCCCCGCTGTGTCACGCTGTGTCCTGCTGTGTCCCGTTGTGTCCCGCTGTAACCCTGCTGAGTCCCCCTGTGTCCTCGCTGTGTCCTGCTGTGTCGTCGCTCTGTCCTCCGCTGTGTCCCGCTGTGTCCTCTGCTGTGTCCCGCTGTGTCAGTCTGTGTCCCGCTGTATCCCGCTGTGACCCCGCTGAGTCCCCGCTGTGTCTTCGCTGTGTCCCCGCTGTGTCCCGCCGTGTCCTCGCTGGGTCCCCCGCTGTGTCCCGCTGTGTCCCGCTCTGTCCCTGCTGTGTCCTGCTGTGTTCCGCTGTGTCCCCGCTTTGTGCCCGCTGTGTCCCGCTGTGTACTTCGTTGTGTCAGGCTGTGTCCCCCGCTTTGTCCCGCTGTGTCCCAGCAGTGTCCCCGCTGTGTCCCGCTGTGTCACACTGGGTCCCATGGTGTCCTGCTTTGTCCCCAGCTGTGTCCCCCGCTGAGTCCCCTCGGTGTCCTGCTGTGTCCTCGCTGTGTTCCCCGCTGTCTCCCACTTTGTCCCACGCTGTGTCCCACTGTGTCCTCGCTGTGTCCCCCGCTGTGTCCCGCTATGTCCCCGCTGTGTCCCAAGCTGTGTCCCGCTGTGTCCCGCTGTTTACCCCGCTGTGTCCTGCTATGTTCCCGCAGTGTCCCGCTGTGTCCCTGATGTGTCCTGCTGTGTTCTCGATGTGTCCCCCGCTGTGTTCCGTTGTGTCCCCAGCTGTGTACCCCGCTGTGTCCCGCTGTGTCCCCGCTGTATCGACGCTGTGTCCCGCTTTGTCCCCCGCTGTGTCCCCCGCTGAGTCCCCGCTGTGTCCCCGCTGTGTCCCGCTCTGTCCTCCCTGTGTCCCCCGCTGTGTCCCGCTGTGTCCCCTGCTGTGTCCCGCTGTGTCTACTGCTGTGTTCCTGCTGTGTCCCGCTTTGTCCCCCTGTGTCCTCACTGTGTCCCACGCTGTGTTTCGCTGAGTACTTGCTGTGTCCCCCGATGTGCCCCGTTGTGTCCCCAGCTGTGTACCCCGCTGTGGCCCACTCTGTCCCCGCTGTATCGACGCTGTGTCCCGCTGGGTCCTGCTGTGTCCCGCTGTGCCCACACTGTGTCCCGTTGTATCCACAGCTGTGTACCACGCTGTGTAACGCTGTGTCCCCGCTGTATCTATGCTGTTCCTCGCTGTGTCCCGCTGTGTCCCCCGCTGTGTCCCCCGCTGTGTCCTCGCTGTGTCCCCAGCTGTGTCCCGCTGTGTCCTCACTGGGTCCCCCGCTGGGTCCCGCTGTGCCCTGCTGTGTCCTCGCTGTGTTCCCCACTGTTTCCCACTCTGTCCCTCGCTGTGTCTCACGATTTGTCCTTGCTTTGTCCCGCTGTGTCCCGCTGTGCCCACACTGTGTCCCCTTGTGTCCACAGATGTGTACCACACTGTGTAACGCTGTATCCCCGCTGTATTGACGCTGTGTCCCGCTGGGTCTCGCTGTGTCCTCGCTGTGTTCCCTGCTGTGTCCCGCAGTGTCCTCACTGGGTCCCCCGCTGGGTCCCGCTGGGTCCCCCGCTGTGTCCCACTGTGTCCCGCTGTGTCCCGCTCTGTCCCTGCTGTGTCCCTCTGTGTCCCGCTGTGTCCCCCTGTGTGCGTGCTGTGTCCCGCTATGTACTCCGTTGTGTCCAGCTGTTTCACCGCTGTGTCCCCTGCTTTGTCCCGCTTTGTCCCGCTGTGTCCTCGCTGCGTCCCCCGCTGTGTCCCGCTGTGTCCCCCGCTGTGTCCCGCTGTGTCCCGCTGTGTCCCGCTCTGTCCCTGCTGTGTCCCGCTGTGCCCTGCTGTGTCCTCGCTGTGTCCCCCACTGTCTCCCGCTCTGTCCCTCGCTGTGTCTCACGATTTGTCCTTGCTTTGTCCCACTGTGTCCCGCTGTGTCCCGCTGTGCCCACACTGTGTCCCCTTGTGTCCACAGATGTGTACCACACTGTGTAACGCTGTATCACCGCTGTATCGACGCTGTGTCCCGCTGGGTCTCGCTGTGTCCTCGCTGTGTTCCCCGCTGTGTCCCGCAGTGTCCCCCGCTGTGTCCCCCGCTGTGTCCTCGCTGTGTCCCCCGCTGTGTCCCCCTATGTCCTCGCTGTGTCCCCCGCTGTGTCCTGCTGTGTCCCCCACTGTGTCCCGCTGTGTCCTCGCTGTGTCCCGCTCTGTCTCCCCCTTGTCCCCGCTTTGTCCCGCTGTGTCCCGTGGTGTCCCGCTTTGTCCCCCGCTGTGTCCCCCGCTGAGTTCCCGCTGTGTCCCTGCCTTGTCCCGCTCTGTCCTCCCTGTGTCCCCCGCTGTGTCCCGCTGTGTCCCCTGCTGTGTCCCGCTGTGTCTACTGCTTTGTTCCTGCTGTGTCCCTCTGTGTCCCGCTGTGTCCCCCTGTGTCCTCACTGTGTCCCACGCTGTGTTCCGCTGAGTCCTTGCTGTGTCCCCCGATGTGCCCCGTTGTGTCCCCAGCTGTGTACCCCGCTGTGGCCCACTGTGTCCCCACTGTATCGACGCTGTGTCCCGCTGTGTCCCACTGTGTCCTCGCTGTGTCCCGCTCTGTCTCCCCTTGTCCCCGCTTTGTCCCGCTGTGTCCCGTGGTGTCCCGCTTTGTCCCCCGCTGTGTCCCCCGCTGAGTTCCCGCTGTGTCCCCGCCTTGTCCCGCTCTGTCCTCCCTGTGTCCCCCGCTGTGTCCCGCTGTGTCCCCTGCTGTGTCCCGCTGTGTCTACTGCTTTGTTCCTGCTGTGTCCCTCTGTGTCCCACTGTGTCCCCCTGTGTCCTCACTGTTTCCCACGCTGTGTTCCGCTGAGTCCTTGCTGTGTCCCCCGATGTGCCCCGTTGTGTCCCCAGCTGTGTACCCCGCTGTGGCCCACTGTGTCCCCACTGTATCGACGCTGTGTCCCGCTGTGTCCCACTGTGTCCTCGCTGTGTCCCCCGCTGTCTCCCGCTCTGTCCCCCGCTGTGTCTCACGCTTTGTCCCAGCTGTGTCCCACTGTGTTCCGCTGTTTCCCGCTGTGCCCCCACTGTGTCCCGTTGTGTCTACCGCTGTGTACCACGCTGTGTAACGCTGTGTCCCCGCTATATCGACGCTGGGTCCCGCTGGGTCCAGCTGTGTCCTTGCTGTGTTCCCCGCTGTGTCCCACAGTGTCCCCCGCTGTGTCCCCCGCTGTGTCCTCGCTGTGTCCCCCTCTGTGTCCCACTGTGTCCTCGCTGGGTCCCCCGCTCTGTCCCGCTTTGTCCCCTGCTGTGTCCCGCTGGGTCCCACTGTGTCCCGCTCTGGCCCTGCTGTGTCCCGCTGTGTCCTGCTGTGTCCTCGCTGTGTCCCCCGCTGTCTCCCGCTCTGTCCCTCGCTGTGTCTCACGATTTGTCCTCGCGGTGTCCCACTGTGTCCCGCTCTGT
>NW_012291683.1:0-8847 GCF_000151885.1 Dipodomys ordii | reverse complement strand
GAAAGAGAAGCAGGTAAAGCAGGAGAAGAAGAAGCAGAAGGAGAATCAGAAGGAGAAGCAGAAGAAGGAGAATGAGAAGCAGAAGCAGAAGAAGATGCAGAAAGGAGAAGCAGAAGAAGCAGAAGCAGAAGGAGAAGCAGGAAAAGCAGAAGAAGCAGAAGCAAAAGGAGAAGCAAAAGAAGGAGAAGGAGAAGCAGAGGCAGAAGAAGAAGCATAACGACAAGCACAAGCAGAAGGAGATGCAGAAGGAGAAGCAGGAGAAGCAGAAGAAGCAGAAGCTGAAGGAGAGGGAGAAGTAGGAGAAGGAGAAGGAGGAGAAGCAGAAGCAGAAGTAGAAGCAGAAGCAGAATGAGAAGCAGAAAGAGAAGCAGGAGGAGGACAAGAAGCAGAAGCAGGAGAAGCCGAAAGAGAAGAAGCAGAAACAGAAGCAGAAGGAGAAGCAGAAGCAGAAGGAGAAGCAGCAGAAGAAGTAGAACCAGAAATTCAGGCACGAGAAACAGAAGAAGCAGAAGCAGAAGGAGAAGCAAAAAGAGAAGCAGAAGGGGAAGTAGAAAAAACAGCAGAAGAAGCAGAAAAACAAGCAGTTGAAGCAGAAGCAGGAAGAGAAGTAGAAGCAGAAGAAAAAGAAGAAGAAGAAGAAGAAGAAGAAGAAGAAGAAGAAGAAGAAGAAGAAGAAGAAGAAGAAGAAGAAGAAGAAGAAGAAGAAGAAGAAGAAGAAGAAGAAGAAGCATAATGAGAAGCATAAGGAGAAGCATAAGGAGAAGTATAAGGAGAAGCAGTAGAAGCAGAAGAAGCAGAAGCAGGAGAAGCAGAAGCAGAAGAAAAAGAATAAGCAAAAGAAGCAGAAGCAGAAGCAGTGGGAGAAGCAGAAGAAGGAGAAGGAGCAGCAGAAGGAGAAGCAGAAGCAGAAAGAGAAGCAGAAACGGAAGGAGAACAAGAAGGAGAAGCAGGAGAATCAGAAGAAGCAGAAAGAGAAGGAGAAGAAGGAGAAGCAGAAGTAGAATCCGAAGAAACAGAAGAAGAAGAAGCAGAAGAAACAGAAGCAAAAGAAACAGAAGAAGGAGAAGAGCAGAAACAGAAGCAGAAGGAAAAGCAGAAACAGAAGGAGAAGCAGAAAGAGAAGCAGGAGAACCAGAAGAAGCAGGAGAAGAAGAAGCAGAAGAAACAGGAGAAGCCGAAGAAGCAGAAGCAGAATCTGAAGCAGAAGGAGAAACAGAAGAAGCACAATCTGAAGCAGAAGCAGAAGAAACAGAAATAGTAGAATAAGCAGAAGCAGAAGCACCTGGACAAGCAGAAGAACAAGAAGGAGAAGGCGAAAGAGAAGGATTAGGAGTAGGAGAAGCAAAAGCATAAGCTGAAGCAGAAAGAGACGCAGAAGGAAAAGCAGCACGAGAAGTAGGAGAAGCAGGAGAAGCAGAAGCAAGAGAAGCAGAAGAAACAGAAGACGCAGAAGCAGAATGAGAAGCAGAAGGAGAAATTGAAGCAGAAGGAGAAGCAGAAGAAGGAGAAGGAGAAGCAGAAAGAGAAGCACAACGAGAAGCAGGAGAAGCAGAAGCAGGAGAAGCAGAAGCAGAAGAAACATAGGAAGGAGAAGAAGCAGAAGAAGAAGCAGAAACAGAAGGAAAAGCAGAAAGAGAAGCAGGAGAAGCAGAAGAAGCAGCAGCAGGAGAAGCAGAAGCAGAAGAAGCTGAAGAAGCAGAAGCAGAACCTGAAGCAGAAGGAGAAGCAGGAGAAGCAGAAGAAGCAGAATCTGGAGAAGCAGAAGGAGAAGCAGAAGCAGAAAGAGAAGCAAAAGCAGAAGGAGAAGCAGAAGGGGAAGGAGAACAAACAGAAGAAGCAGAGGCAGTAGCAGAAGAAACAGAAGATGCAGAAGCAGAAGGAGAAGCAGAAGGAAAAGCAGAAGAACGAGAAGGAGAAGGAGTAGGAGAAACAGAAGGAGAAGCAGAAAGAGAAGCAGAAGAAGGAGCAGGAGAAGGAAAAGCAGCAGGAGAAGCAGAAAGAGCAGCAGAAGGAGAAGCAGGAGATGCAGAAACTTGAGAAGCAGAAGCAGAAGAAACAGGAGAAGGACAAGAAGCAGAAGCAGAAGGAGAAGCAGAAACAGAAGGAGAAGCAGGAAGAGAAGGAGGGAAAGCAGAAGAAGCAGGAGAAGCAGAAGCATAAGAATGTGAATAAGCAGAAGGAGAACCTGAAGCAGAAGGAGAAGCAGGAGAAGCAGAAGAAGCAGAATCTGAAGAAGCAGAATAAGAAGCTGAACGAGAAGCAGAAGCAGAAAGAGAATCAAAAGCAGAAGGAGAAGCAGAAGAAACAGAAGAAGTAGAAGCAGAAGCAGTTGTAGCAGAAGCAGAAGGAAAAGCAGAAGAACAAGAAGGAGAAGGAGAAACAGAAGGAGAAGCAGAAAGAGACGCAGGTAAAGCAGACGAAGAAGAAGCAAAAGGGAAGCAGAAGGAGAAGCAGAAGAAGGAGAAACAGAAGCAGAAGAAGATGCAGAAGGAGAAGCAGGAGAAGCAGAAGAAGCAGAAGCAGGAGGAGAAGCAGGAGAAGCAGCAGAAGAAGCAGAAGCAGGAGAAGCAGAAACAGAAGGAAAAGCAGAAAGAGAGGCAGGAGAAGCAGAAGAAGCAGCAGCAGGAGAAGCAGAAGCAGAAGAAGCCGAAAAACCAAAAGCAGAACCTGAAGCAGAAGGAGAAGCAGGAGAAGCAGAAAAAGCAGAATCTGGAGAAGCAGAAGGAGAAGCAGAAGCAGAAAGAGAAGCAAAAGCAGAAGGAGAAGCAGAAGAAACAGAAGAAGCAGAGGCAGTATCAGAAGAAGCAGAAGATTCAGAAGCAGAAGGAGAAGCAGAAGGAAAAGCAGAAGAACTAGAAGGAGAAGGAGAAGGAGAAACAGGAGTAGAAGCAGAAAGAGAAACAGAAGAAGGAGCAGTAGAAGGAAAAGCGGCAGGAGAAACAGAATGAGCAGCAGAAGGAGAAGCAGGAAATGCAGAAACAGGAGAAGAACAAGCAGAAGAAACAGGAGAAGGACAAGAAGCAGAAGCAGAAGGAGAAGCAGAAAGAGAAGGAGGGGAAGCAGAAGAAGCAGAAGCAGGAGAAGCAGAAGCATAAGAATCCGAAGAAGCAGAAGCAGAACCTGAAGCAGAAGGAGAAGCAGGAGAAGCAGAAGAAGCAGAATCTTTAGAAGCAGAATGAGAAGCAGAAGGAGAAGCAGAAGCAGAAAGAGAATCAAAAGCAGAAAGAGAAGCAGAAGAAACAGAAGAAGTAGAAGCAGTAGCAGTTGTAGCAGAAGCAGGAGGAAAAGCAGAAGGAAAAGCAGAAGAACAAGAAGGAGAAGGAGAAACAGAAGGAGAAGCAGAAGGAGAAGCAGAAAGAGAAGCAGGTAAAGCAGAAGAAGAAGAAGCAGAAGGAGAATCAGAAGGGGAAGCAGAAGAAGGAGAAGGAGAAGCAGAAGCAGAAGAAGATGCAGAAGGAGAAGCAGATGAAGCAGAAGCAGAAGGAGAAGCAGGAAAAGCAGAAGAAGCAGAAGCAAAAGGTGAAGCAAAAGAAGGAGAAGGAGAAGCAGAGGCAGAAGAAGAAGCATAAGGACAAGCACAAGCAGAAGGAGATGCAGAAGGAGAAGCAGGAGAAGCAGAAGAAGCAGAAGCTGAAGGAGAATCAGAAGTAGGAGAAGGAGAAGGAGGAGAAGCAGAAGCAGAAGGAGAAGCAGAAGCAGAATGAGAAGCAGAAAGAGAAGCAGGAGGAGGACAAGAAGCAGGAGAAGCCGAAAGAGAAGAAGCAGAAACAGAAGCAAAAAGAGAAGCAGCAGAAGAAGTAGAACCAGAAATTCAGGCATGAGAAACAGAAGAAGCAGAAGCAGAAGGAGAAGCAAAAAGAGAAGCAGAAGGAGAAGTAGAAAAAGCAGCAGAAGAAGCAGAAAAACAAGTAGGAGAAGCAGAAAGAGAAGTAGAAGCAGAAGAAGCAGAAGAAGAAGCAGTAGAAGCATAAGAAGCAGAAGCAGGAGAAGCAGAACCAGAAGAAAAAGAAGAAGCATAAGAAGCAGAAGCAGAGGGAGAAACAGAAGAAGGGGAAGGAGCAGCAGAAGGTGAAGCAGAAGGAGATGCAGAAGCAGAAAGAGAAGCAGAAATAGAAGGAGAAGAAGAAGGAGAAGTTGGAGAATCAGAAGAAGCAGAAGCAGAAAGAGAAGCAGAAGAAGGAGAAGGAGAAGCAGAAGGAGAAGGACAAGCAGGAGAAGCAGAAGAAGCAGAATCGGGAGAAGCAGAAGAAGAAGAAGAAACAGAAGAAGGAGAAGGAGCAGAAGGAGAAGCAGAAGCAGAAGGAGAAGCAGAAAGAGAAGCAGAAGAAGCAGAAGAAGCAGTAGCAGGAGAAGCAGAAGCAGAAGAAACAGGAGAAGCCGAAGAATCAGAAGGAGAACATGAAGCAGAAAGAGAAGCAGAAGCAGCAGAAGCTGGAAAAGCAGAAGCAGAAGAAACGGAACAAGCAGAAGAAGCAGAAGCAGAACGAGAAGCAGAAGGAGAGGGAGAAAGGGAAGGATTAGGAGTAGGAGGAGCAGAAGCAGAATAAGAAGCAGAAAGAGAAGCAGAAGGAGAAGCAGAAGGATAAACAGAAACCAAAGCAGGAGAAGCAGAAGCAGAAGCACAAAGAGAAGCACAAGAAGGAGGAATTGAAGGAGAAGGAGAAGGAGACGGAGAAGCAGAAGGAGAAGTAGGAGAAGCAGAAGAAGAAGAAGCAGGAGAAGCAGAAACAGAAGAAACAGAAGGAGAAGAGCAGAAGCAGAAGGAGAAGCAGAAGGAGAAGCAGAAGAAGCAGAAGCTGAAGCAGAAGAAGAAGAAACAGAAAAAGCAGAAGAAGCAGTAGAAGAAGCAGCAGGAGAAGCAGAAGAAGAAGAAGGAGAAGGAGAAAGAGAAGGATTAGGAGTAGGAGAAACAGAAGGATAAGCAGAAGCAGAAAGAGAAGGAGAAGGAGAAGCAGGAGAAGCAGAAGAAGCAGAAGCAGGAGTAGCAGAAGCAGAATGAAAAGCAGAAGAAGGAGAAATTGAAACAGAAGAAGATGCAGAAGGAGAAGCAGAAGCAGAAGCAGAAGTAGAAGCAGAAGAAGGAGAAGCAGAAGGAGAAGCATAAAGAGAAACAGAAGGAGAAGCAGGAGAACAGAAGCAGGAGAAGCAGAATCAAAAGAAATAGAAGAAGGATAAAAAGCAGAAGGAGAAAGAGAAGCAGAAACAGAAGGAGAAGCAAAAATAGAAGCAGAAGAAGCTGAAGAAGCAGAAGCAGAACCTGAAGCAGAAGGAGAAGCAGGAGAAGCAGAAGAAGCAGAATCTGGAGAAGGAGGAGAACCAGAAGGAGAAGCAGAAGCAGAAAGAGAAGCAAAAGCAGGAGAAGCAGAAAGAGAAGCAGAAGAAACAGAAGAAGCAGAAGCAGAAGCAGTAGCAGAAGAAGCTGAAGACGCAGAAGCAGATTGAGAAGCAGCAGGAAAACAGAATAACGAGATGGAGAAACAGAAGGAGAAGAAGAATGAGAAGCAGAAGGAGAAGCAGGAAAAACAGAAGAAGCAGAAACAGACGGAGAAGCAGAAGAAGGAGAAGCAGATACAGAAGAAGAAGCAGAAGGAAAAGCACAAGCAGAAGGAGATGCAGAAGGAGTAGCAGGAGAAGCAGAAGAAGCAGAAGCAGAAGGAGAAGAAGGAGAAGAAGCAGAATCAGAAGAAGCAGAAGGAGAAGTAGAAAGAGAAGCCGACGAAGAGAAGCAGAACGAGAAGCAGGAGAAGCAGAAGAAGCAGAGCGGGAGAAGCAGAAGAAGAAGAAACAGAAGAAATAGAAGGAGCAGAAGCAGAAGGAGAAGCAGAAGCAGAAGGAGAAGCAGAAAGAGAAGCAGGAGAAGCAGCAGAAGCAGGAGAAGCAGAAGCAGAAGAAACAAGAGAAGCCGAAGAAGCAGAAGCAGAATCTGAAGCAGAAGGAGAAACAGAAGAAGCACACTCTGAAGCAGAAGCAGAAGAAACAGAAATAGTAGAATAAGCAGAAGAAGAAGCAGCAGGAGAAGCAGAAGAAGAAGATGGAGAAGGCGAAAGAGGAAGATTAGGAGTAGGAGAAGCAAAAGGATAAGCAGAAGCAGAAAGAGACGCAGAAGGAGAAACAGCAAGAGAAGTAGGAGAAGCAGGAGAAGCAGAAGCAGGAGAAGCAGAAGAAACAGAAGACGCAGAAACAGAATGAGAAGCAGAAGGAGAAATTGAAGCAGAATCAGAAGCAGAAGGAGAAACAGAAGCAGAAGGAGAAGCAGAAGAAGGAGAAGGAAAAGGAGAAGCAGAAAGAGAAGCCGAACGAGAAGCAGGAGAAGCAGAAGCAGGAGAAGCAGAAACAGAAGAAGGAGAAGAAACAGAAGGAGAAGCAGAAACAGAAGGAAAAGCAGAAAGAGAAGCAGGAGAAGCAGAAGAAGCAGCAGCAGGAGAAGCAGAAGCAGAACCTGAAGCAGAAGGAGAAGCAGGAGAAGCAGAATCTGGAGAAGCAGAAGGAGAAGCAGAAGCAGAAAGAGAAGCAAAAGCAGAAGGAGAAGCAGAACTAGAAGCAGAAGAAACAGAAGAAGCAGAGGCAGTAGCAGAAGAAGCAGAAGCAGAAGGAGAAGTAGAAGAAGGAGAAGGAGAAGGAAGAGCCGCAGAAGAAATAGGAGAAGCAGAAAGAGAAGCAGAAGAAGAATGAGAAGCAGAAAGAGAAGCAGTAGAAGCAGAAGAAGCAGGAAAAGCAGAAGCAGAAGAAAGAGAAGAAGAAGAAGAAGAAGAAGAAGAAGAAGAAGAAGAAGAAGAAGAAGAAGAAGAAGAAGAAGAAGAAGAAGCATAATGAGAAGCATAAGGAGAAGCATAAGGAGAAGTATTAGAAGCAGAAGAAGCAGAAGCAGGAGAAGCAGAAGCAGAAGAAAAAGAATAAGCAAAAGAAGCAGAAGCAGAAGCAGTGGGAGAAGCAGAAGAAGGAGAAGGAGCAGCAGAAGGAGAAGCAGAAGCAGAAAGAGAAGCAGAAACGGAAGGAGAACAAGAAGGAGAAGCAGGAGAATCAGAAGAAGCAGAAAGAGAAGGAGAAGAAGGAGAAGCAGAAGTAGAATCCGAAGAAACAGAAGAAGAAGAAGCAGAAGAAACAGAAGCAAAAGAAACAGAAGAAGGAGAAGAGCAGAAACAGAAGCAGAAGGAAAAGCAGAAGCAGAAGGAGAAGCAGAAAGAGAAGCAGGAGAACCAGAAGAAGCAGGAGAAGAAGAAGCAGAAGAAACAGGAGAAGCCGAAGAAGCAGAAGCAGAATCTGAAGCAGAAGGAGAAACAGAAGAAGCACAATCTGAAGCAGAAGCAGAAGAAACAGAAATAGTAGAATAAGCAGAAGCAGAAGCACCAGGAGAAGCAGAAGAACAAGAAGGAGAAGGCGAAAGAGAAAGATTAGGAGTAGGAGAAGCAAAAGCATAAGCTGAAGCAGAAAGAGACGCAGAAGGAAAAGCAGCACGAGAAGTAGGAGAAGCAGGAGAAGCAGAAGCAAGAGAAGCAGAAGAAACAGAAGACGCAGAAGCAGAATGAGAAGCAGAAGGAGAAATTGAAACAGAAGGAGAAGCAGAAGAAGGAGAAGGAGAAGTAGAAGCAGAAAGAGAAGCAGAACGAGAAGTAGGAGAAGCAGAACCAGGAGAAGCAGAAACAGAAGAAACAGAAGAAGGAGAAGAAGCAGAAGCAGAAGGAGAAGCAGAAACAGAAGAAAAAGCAGAAAGAGAAGCAGAAGAAGCAGCAGCAGGAGAAGCAGAAGCAGAAGAAGCCGAAGAAGCAGAAGCAGAACCTGAAGCAGAAGGAGAAGCAGAAGAAGCAGAATCTGGAGAAGCAGAAGGAGAAGCAGAAGCAGAAAGAGAAGCATAAGCAGAAGGAGAAGCAGAAGGAGAAGCAGAAGAAACAGAAGAAGCAGAGGCAGTAGCAGAAGAAGCAGAAGATGCAGAAGCAGAAGGAGAAGCAGAAGGAAAAGCAGAAGAACGAGAAGGAGAAGGAGAAGGAGAAACAGAATGAGAAGCAGAAAGAGAAGCAGAAGAAGGAGCAGGAGAAGGAAAAGCAGCAGGAGAAGCAGAAAGAGCAGCAGAAGGAGAAGCAGGAGATGCAGAAACAGAAGAAGCAGAAGCAGAAGAAACAGGAGAAGGACAAGAAGCAGAAGCAGAAGGAGAAGCAGAAACAGAAGGAGAAGCAGAAAGAGAAGGAGGGGAAGCAGAAGAAGCAGAAGCAGACGGAGAAGCAGAAGAAGGAGAAGGAGAAGCCAGAGCAGAAGAAGAAGCAGAAGGAAAAGCACAAGCAGAAGGAGATGCAGAAGGAGAAGCAGGAAATGCAGAAGACACAGAAGCAGAAGGAGAAGAAGAAGGAGAAGAATCAGAATCAGAAGAAGCAGAAGCAGAAATAGAAAGAGAAGCCGACGAAGAGAAGCAGAACGAGAAGCAGGAGAAGCAGAAGAAGCACAAGCGGGAGAAGCAGAAGAAGAAGAAACAGAAGAAAGAGAAGGAGCAGAAGCAGGAGAAGCAGAAAGAGAAGCAGGAAAAGCAGAAGAAGCAGAAGCAGGAGAAGCAGAAGGAGAAAAAACAGGAGAAGGACAAGAAGCAGAAAGAGAAGCAGTAGAAGCAGAAGAGGCAGGAAAAGCAGAAGCAGAAGAAAGAGAAGAAGAAGAAGACGAAGAAGAAGAAGAAGCAGCAGCAGCATAAGGAGAAGCATAAGGAGAAGCATAAGGAGAAGTATAAGGAGAAGCAGTAGAAGCAGAAGAAGCAGAAGCGGAGAAGCTGAAGCGAAGAAAAAGAATAAGCAAAAGAAGCAGAAGCAGAAGCAGTGAGAGAAGCAGAAGAAGGAGAAGGAGAAGGAGCAGCAGAAGGAGAAGCAG
>NW_012291682.1:0-8858 GCF_000151885.1 Dipodomys ordii | reverse complement strand
GAGAAGGAGAATGAGATGGAGGAGCAGAAGGAGAAGTAGGAAAAGCATGTAAGAAGAAGAAGCAGGAGAAGCAGAAGCAGAAGAAACAGAAGAAGGAGAAGAGCAGAAGCAGAAGCAGAAGGAGAAGCAGAAGCAGAAGGAGAAGCAGAAGAAGCAGAAGCGGAAGCAGAAGAAGAAGAAACAGAAAAAGCAGAAGAAGCAGAAGAAGAAGCAGCAGGAGAAGCAGAAGCAGAAGAAGCCGAAGAAGCAGAAGCAGAACCTGAAGCAGTAGGAGAAGCAGGAGAAGCAGAAGAAGCAGAATCTGGAGAAACAGAAGAAAGAGAAGACGCAGAAGCAGAAGGAGAAGCAGAAGGATAAGCAGAAGCAGAAAGAGACGCAGAAGGAGAAGCAGCACGAGAAGTAGCAGAAGCAGGAGAAGCAGAAGCAGGAGAAGCAGAAGAAAGAGAAGACGCAGAAGCAGAAGGAGAAGCAGAAGGAGAAGCAGAAGAAGGAGAAGGAGAAGCAGAAAGAGAAGCAGAACGAGAAGCAGGAGAAGCAGTAGCAGGAGAAGCAGAAGCAGAAGAAACAGAAGAAGGAGAAGAAGCAGAAGCAGAAGGAGAAGCAGAAACAGAAGGAAAAGCAGAAAGAGAAGCAGGAGAAGCAGAAGAAGCAGCAGCAGGAGAAGCAGAAGCAGAAGAAGCCGAAGAAGCAGAAGCAGAACCTGAAGCAGTAGGAGAAGCAGAAGAAGCAGAATCTGGAGAAACAGAAGGAGAAGCAGAAGCAGAAAGAGAAGCAAAAGCAGAAGGAGAACCAGAAGGAGAAGCAGAAGAAACAGAAGAAGGGGAAGCAGAAGAAGCAGAAGCAGGAGAAGCAGAAGCATAAGAATCCGAAGAAGCAGAAGCAGAACCTGAAGCAGAAGGAGAAGCAGGGGAAGCAGAAGAAGCAGAATATGGAGAAGCAGAATGAGAAGCTGAAGGAGAAGCAGAAGCGGAAAGAGAATCAAAAGCAGAAGGAGGAGCAGAAGAAACAGAAGAAGCAGTAGCAGTTGCAGCAGAAGCAGAAGGAGAAGCAGAAGGAAAAGCAGAAGAACGAGAAGAAGAAGGAGAAACAGAAGCAGAAGCAGAAGGAGAATCAGAAGGAGAAGCAGAAAAAGCAGAAGGAGAAGCAGAAACAGAAGAATAAGCATAAGGACAAGCACAAAAAGAAGGAGATGCAGAAGGAGAAGCAGGAGAAGCAGAAGAAGCAGAAGAAGAAGAAGAAGTAGAAGTAGGAGAAAGAGAAGGAAGAGCAGCAGAAGCAATAGGAGAAGCAGAAACAGAAGAATAAGCATAAGGACAAGCACAAAAAGAAGGAGATGCAGAAGGAGAAGCAGGAGAAGCAGAAGAAGCAGAAGAAGAAGAAGAAGTAGAAGTAGGAGAAAGAGAAGGAAGAGCAGCAGAAGCAATAGGAGAAGCAGAAGCAGAAGCAGAATGAGTAGCAGAAAGAGAAGCAGTAGAACCAGAAGAAGCAGGAAAAGCAGAAGCAGAAGAAAGAGAAGAAGAAGAAGAAGAAGAAGAAGAAGAAGAAGAAGAAGAAGAAGAAGAAGAAGAAGAAGAAGAAGAAGAAGAAGAAGAAGAAGAAGAAGAAGAAGAAGGAGAAGCATAAGGAGAAGCAGGGAAGCAGAGGAAGCAGAAGCAGGAGAAGCAGAAGCAGTAGAAAAAGAATAAGCATAAGAAGCAGAATCAGAGGAAGAAGGAGAAGGAGCAGCAGAAGGAGAATCAGAAGGAGAAGCAGAAGAAGGAGAAGCAGAAGCAGAAGAAGCAGCAGAAGGAGAAACAGAAGCAGAAGAAGATGCAGAAGGAGAAGCAGGAGAAGTAGAAGAAGCAGAAGCAGATGGAGAAGCAGAAGTAGGAGAAGGAGAAGGAGAAGGAAGAGCAGCAGAAGCAATAGGAGGAGCAGAAGGAGAAACAGAAGCAGAATGAGAAGGAGAATGAGAAGCAGTAAAAGCAGAAGAAGCAGGAAAAGCAGAAGCAGAAGTAAGAGAAGAAGAAGAAGTAGACGAAGAAGAAGAAGAAGAAGAAGCATAAGGAGAAGCATAAGGAGAAGCAGTAGAAGCAGAAGAAGCAGAAGCAGGAGAAGCAGAAGCAGAAGAAAAAGAATAAGCAAAAGAAGCAGAAGCAGTGGGAGAAGCAGAAGAAGGAAAAGGAGAAGCAGCAGCAGAAGGAGAAGCAGAAGCAGAAAGAGAAGCAGAAACAGAAGGAGAATAAGAAGGAGAAGCAGAAGAATCAGAAGAAGCTGAAGTAGGAGCAGAAAGAGGAGAAGACGAGAAGCAGAAGTAGAATCAGAAGAAACAGAAGAAGAAGTAGCAGAAGAAACAGAAGCAAAAGAACAAGACGAAGGAGAAGAGCAGAAGCAGAAGCAGAAGGAGAAGCAGAAGCAGAAGGAGAAGCAGAAAGAGAAGCAGGAGAAGCAGAAGGAGCAGGAGAAGCAGAAGCAGAAGAAACAGGAGAAGCCGAAGAAGCAGAATCTGAAGCAGGAGAAACAGAAGAAGCACAATGTGAAGCAGAAGCAGAAGAAACAGAAATAGTAGAATAAGCAGAAGCAGAAGCAGCTGGAGAAGCAGAAGAAGAAGACGGAGAAGGCGAAAGAGAAGGATTAGGAGTAGGAGAAGCAAAAGGATAAGCAGAAGAAGAAAGAGACACAGAAGGAGAAGCAGCACGAGAAGTAGGAGAAGCAGGAGAAGCAGAAGCAGGAGAAGCAGAAGAAACAGAACTCGCAGAAGCAGAATGAGAAGCAGAAGGAGAAATTGAAGCAGAAGCAGAAGCAGAAGGAGAAGCAGAAGCAGAAGGAGAAGCAGAAGAAGGAGAAGGAGAAGCAGAAAGGGAAGCAGAACGAGAAGCAGGAGAAGCAGTAGCAGGAGAAGCAGAAGCAGAAGAAACAGAAGAAGGAGAAGAAGCAGAAGCAGAAGGAGAAGCAGAAACAGAAGGAAAAGCAGAAAGAGAAGCAGGAGAAGCAGAAGAAGCAGCAGCAGGAGAAGCAGAAGCAGAAGAAGCCAAAGAAGCAGAAGCAGAACCTGAAGCAGAAGGAGAAGCAGGAGAAGCAGAAGAAGCAGAATCTGGAGAAGCAGAAGGAGAAACAAAGCAGAAAGAGAAGCAAAAGCAGAAGGAGAAGCAGAAGGAGAACAGAAGAAACAGAAGAAGCATAGGCAGTAGCAGAAGAAGCAGAAGATGCAGAAGCAGAAGGAGAAGCAGAAGGAAAAGCAGAAGAACGAGAAGGAGAAGGAGAAACAGAAGGAGAAGCAGAAGAAGGAGCAGGAGAAGGAAAAGCAGCAGGAGAAGCAGAAAGAGCAAAAGAAGGAGAAGCAGGAGGTGGAGAATCAGGAGAAGCAGAAGCAGAAGAAACAGGAGAAGGACAAGAAGCAGAAGCAGAAGGAGAAGCAGAAACAGAAGGAGAAGCAGAAAGAGAAGGAGGGGAAGCAGAAGAAGCAGAAGCAGGAGAAGCAGAAGCATAAGAATCCGAAGAAGCAGAAGCAGAACCTGAAGCAGAAGGAGAAGCAGGAGAAGGAGAAGAAGCAGAATATGGAGAAGCAGAATGAGAAGCTGAAGGAGAAGCAGAAGCGGAAAGAGAATCAAAAGTAGAAGGAGGAGCAGAAGAAACAGAAGGACCAGTAGCAGTTGCAGCAGAAGCAGAAGGAGAAGCAGAAGGAAAAGCAGAAGAACGAGAACAAGAAGGAGAAACAGAAGCAGAAGCAGAAGGAGAATCAGAAGGAGAAGCAGAAGAAGCAGAAGGAGAAGCAGAAACAGAAGAATAAGCATAAGGACAAGCACAAGCAGAAGGAGATGCAGAATGAGAAGCAGTAGAAGCAGAAGAAGCAGAAGAAGAAGTAGAAGTAGGAGAAAGAGAAGGAAGAGCAGCAGAAGCAATAGGAGAAGCAGAAGCAGAATGAGTAGCAGAAAGAGAAGCAGTAGAACCAGAAGAAGCAGGAAAAGCAGAAGCAGAAGAAAGAGAAGAAGAAGAAGAAGAAGAAGAAGAAGAAGAAGAAGAAGAAGAAGAAGAAGAAGAAGAAGAAGAAGAAGAAGAAGAAGAAGAAGAAGAAGGAGAAGCATAAGGAGTAGCAGTAGAAGCAGAAGAAGCAGAAGCAGGAGAAGCAGAAGCAGAAGAAAAAAATAAACAAAAGAAGCAGGAGTAGAAGCAGTGGGGGAGGCAGAAAAAGGAGAAGGAGAAGGAGCAGCAGAAGGAGAATCAGAAGCAGAAAGAGAAGCAGAAACAGAAGGAGAACAAGAAGGAGAAGCAGGAAAATCATAAGAAGCAGAAGTAGAAGCAGAAAGAGAAGGAGAAGAAGGAGAAGCAGAAGTAGAATCCGAAGAAACAGAAGAAGAAGAAGAAGAAGCAGAAGAATCAGAAGGAAAAGAAACAGAAGAAGGAGAAGAGCAGAAGCAGAAGAAGAAGGAGAAGCAGAAGCAGAAGGAGAACGAGAAAGAGAAGCAGGAGAAGCAGAAGAAGCAGGAGAAGCAGAAGCAGAAGGAACAGGAGAAGCCGAAGAAGCAGAAGCAGAATCTGAAGCAGAAGGAGAAACAGAAGAAGCACAATCTGAAGCAGAAGCAGAAGAAACAGAAAGAGTAGAATAAGCAGAAGCAGAAGCAACAGGAGAAGCAGAAGGAGAAGGCTATAGAGAAGGTTAGGAGTACGAGAAGCAAAAGGATAAGCAGAAGCAGAAAGAGACGCAGAAAGAGAAGCAGCACGAGAAGGAGGAGAAGCAGAAGCAGGAGAAGCAGAAGAAACAGAGGACGCAGAAGCAGAATAAGAAGCAAAGGAGAAATTGAAGCAGAAGCAGAAGGAGAAGCAGAAGCCGAAGGAGAAGCAGAAGAAGTAGAAGGAGAAGGAGAAGCAGAAAGAGAAGCAGAAAGAGAAGCAGAACGAGAAGCAGAAGAAACAGAAGCAGGAGAAGCAGAAGCAGAAGAAACAGAAGAAGGAGAAGAAGCAGAAGAAGAAGGAGAAGCAGAAACAGAAGGAAAAGCAGAAAGAGAAGCAGGAGAAGCAGAAGAAGCAGCAGCAGCTGAAGCAGAAGCAGAAGAAGCCGAAGAAGCAGAAGCAGAACCTGAAGCAGAAGGAGAAGCAGGAGAAGCAGAAGAAGCAGAATCTGGAGAAGCAGGAGAAGCAGAAGCAGAAAGTGAAGCAAAAGCAGAAGGAAACGCATAAGGAGAAGCAGAAGAAACAGAAGAAGCAGAGGCAGTAGCAGAAGAAGCAGAAGATGCAGAAGGAGAAGCAGAAGGAAAACCAGAAGAACGAGAAGGACAAGGAGAAACAGAAGGAGAAGCAGAAAAAGAAGCAGAAGAAGGAGCAGGAGATGGAAAAGCAGCAGGAGAAGCAGAAAGAGCAGCAGAAGGAGAAGCAGGAGATGCAGAAACAGGAGAAGCAGAAGCAGAAGAAACAGGAGAAGGACAAGAAGCAGAAGCAGAAGGAGAAGCAGAAACAAAAGGAGAAGCAGAAAGAGAAGGAGGGGAAGTAGAAGAAAAAGAAGCAGGAGAAGCATAAGCAGAAGAAACAGGAGAAGCCGAAGAAGCAGAGGCAGAATCTGAAGCAGAAGGAGAAATAGAAGAAGGATAATCTGAAGCATAAGAAACAGAAATAGTAGAATAAGCAGAAGCAGAAGCAGCAGGAGAAGCAGAAGAAGAAGACGGAGAAGGCGAGAGAGAAGGATTAGGAGTAGGAGAAGCAAAAGGATAAGCAGAAGCAGAAAGAGACGCAGAAGGAGAAGCAGCATGAGAAGTAGGAGAAGCAGGAGAAGCAGAAGCAGAAGAAGCAGAAGAAACAGAAGACGCAGAAGCAGAATGAGAAGCAGAAGGAGAAATTGAAGCAGAAGCAGAAGGAGAAGCAGAAGCAGAAGTAGAAGCAGAAGTAGGAGAAGAAGCAGAAAGAGAAGCAGAAAGAGAAGCAGAACGAGAAGCAGGAGAAGCAGAAGCAGGAGAAGCAGAAACAGAAGAAACAGAAGAAGGAGAAGAAGCAGAAGCAGAAGGAGAAGCAGAAACAGAAGGAAAAGCAGAAAGAGAAGCAGGAGAAGCAGAAGAAGCAGCAGCAGGAGAAGCAGAAGCAGAAGAAGCCGAAGAAGCAGAAGCAGAACCTGAAGCAGAAGGAGAAGCAGGAGAAGCAGAAGAAGCAGAACCTGGAGAAGCAGAAGGCGAAGCAGAAGCAGAAAGAGAAGCAAAAGCAGAAGGAGAAGCAGAAGAAACAGAAGAAGCAGAGGCAGTAGCAGAAGAAGCAGAAGATGTAGAAGCAGAAGGAGAAACAGAAGGAAAAGCAGAAGAACGAGAAGGAGAAGTAGAAGGAGAAACAGAAGGAGAAGCAGAAAGAGAAGCAGAAGAAGGAGCAGGAGAAGGAAAAGCAGCAGGAGAAGCAGAAAGAGCAGCAGAAGGAGAAGCAGGAGATATAGAAACAGGAGAAGCAGAAGCAGAAGAAAAAGGAGAAGGACAAGAAGCAGAAGCAGAAGGAGAAGCAGATACAGAAGGAGAAGCAGAAAGAGAAGGAGGGGAAGCAGAAGAAGCAGAATCAGGAGAAGCAGAAGCATAAGAATCCGAAGAAGCAGAAGGAGAACCTGAAGCAGAAGGAGAAGCAGGAGAAGCAGAAGAAGCAGAATCTGGAGAAGCAGAATGAGAAGCAGAAGGAGAAGCAGAAGCGGAAAGAGAATCAAAAACAGAAGGAGAAGCAGAAGAAACAGAAGAAGCAGAAGCAGTAGCAGTTGCAGCAGAAGTAGAAGGAGAAGCAGAAGGAAAAGCAGAAGAACGAGAAGGAGAAGGAAAAACAGAAGCAGAAGCAGAAGGAGAATCAGAAGGAGAAGCAGAAGAACAGAAGGAGAAGCGAAGGAGAAGCAGAAGCAGAAGAAGAAGCATAAGGACAAGCACAAGCAGAAGGAGATGCAGAAGGAGAAGCAGGAGAAGCAGAAGAAGCAGAACCAAAGAAGAAATAGAAGCAGGAGAAGGAGAAGGAAGAGCAGCAGAAGCAATAGGAGAAGCAGAAGGAGAAGCAGAAGAAGAATGAGAAGCAGAAAGAGAAGCAGTGGAAGCAGAAGAAGCAGGAAAAGCAGAAGCAGAAGAATGAGAAGAAGAAGAAGAAGAAGAAGAAGAAGAAGGAGAAGAAGAAGAAGAAGAAGAAGAAGAAGAAGAAGAAGAAGAAGAAGAAGAAGAAGGAGAAGGAGAAGCATAAGGAGAAGGAGTAGAAGCAGAAGAAGCAGAAGCAGGAGAAGCAGAAGTAGAAAAAAAGGTATAAGCATAAGAAACAGAATCAGAGGAAGAAGGAGAAGGAGCAACAGAAGGAGAAGCAGGAGAATCAGAAGGAGAAGCAGAAGGAGAAGCAGAAGCAGAAGAAGCAGCAGAAGGAGAAGCAGAAGCAGCAGAAGATGCAGAAGGAGAAGCAGGAGAAGCAGAAGAAGCAGAAGCAGAAGGAGAAGCAGAAGTAGGAGAAGAAGAAGGAGAAGGAAGGGCAGCAGAAGCAATAGGAGAAGCATTAGGAGAAGCAGAAGCAGAATGAGAAGCAGAAAGAGAAGCAGTAGAAGCAGAAGAAGCAGGAAAATCATAACAGAAGAAAGAGAAGGAGAAGAAGAAGAAGAAGAAGAAGAAGAAGAAGAAGAAGAAGAAGAAGAAGAAGAAGAAGAAGAAGAAGACGAAGAAGAAGCATCAGCAAAAGGAGAAGCATAACGAGAAGCATGAGGAGAAGCATAAGGAGAAGCAGTAGAAGCAGAAGAAGCAGAAGCAGGAGAAGCAGAAACAGAAGAAAAAGAATTAGCAAAAGAAGCAGAAGCAGAAGCAGTGGGAGCAGCAGAAGAAGGAGAAGGAGCAGCAGAAGTAGAAGCAGAAGCAGAAAGAGAAGCAGAAACAGAAGGAGAACAAGAAGGAAAAACAGGAGAAACAGAAGAAGCAGAAGTAGAAGCAGAAAGAGGAGAAGAAGGAGAAGCAGAAATAGAATCAGAAGAAACAGAAGAAGAAGCAGAAGAAACAGAAGCAAAAGAAACAGAAGAAGGAGAAGAGCAGAAGCAGAAGCAGAAGGAGAAGCAGAAGGAGAAGCAGAAACAGAAGGAGAAGCAGAAAGAGAAGGAGGGGAAGCAGAAGAAGCAGAAGCAGGAGAAGCAGAAGCATAAGAATCCGAAGAAGCAGAAGCAGAACCTGAAGCAGAAGGAGAAGCAGGGGAAGCAGAAGAAGCAGAATATGGAGAAGCAGAATGAGAAGCTGAAGGAGAAGCAGAAGCGGAAAGAGAATCAAAAGCAGAAGGAGGAGCAGAAGAAACAGAAGAAGCAGTAGCAGTTGCAGCAGAAGCAGAAGGAGAAGCAGAAGGAAAAGCAGAAGAACGAGAAGAAGAAGGAGAAACAGAAGCAGAAGCAGAAGGAGAATCAGAAGGAGAAGCAGAAGAAGCAGGAGAAGCAGAAACACAAGAATAAGCATAAGGACAAGCACAAGCAGAAGGAGATGCGGAAGGAGAAGCAGGAGAAGCAGAAGAAGCAGAAGCAGAAGAAGAAGTAGAAGTAGGAGAAAGAGAAGGAAGAGCAGCAGAAGCAATAGGAGAAGCAGAAGCAGAAGCAGAAGCAGAATGAGTAGCAGAAAGAGAAGCAGTAGAACCAGAAGAAGCAGGAAAAGCAGAAGCAGAAGAAAGAGAAGAAGAAGAAGAAGAAGAAGAAGAAGAACAAGAAGAAGAAGAAGAAGAAGAAGAAGAAGAAGAAGAAGAAGAAGAAGAAGAAGAAGGAGAAGCATAAGGAGAAGCAGAAAAAGCAGAAGCAGTAGAAAAAGAATAAGCACAAGAAGCAGAATCAGAGGAAGAAGGAGAAGGAGCAGCAGAAGGAGAATCAGAAGGAGAAGCAGAAGAAGGAGAAGCAGAAGCAGAAGAAGCAGCAGAAGGAGAAGCAGAACAGAAGA
>NW_012291681.1:0-7528 GCF_000151885.1 Dipodomys ordii | reverse complement strand
TCATGTCCCTCTGTGTTCTCCGCTGTGACCCTCTGGGTCCCCCGCTTTGGCACCGCTGTGTCCCGCTGTGTCCCCGCTGTGTCCCGCTGTGTCACCGCAGTATACCCGCTGTGTCCCTGCTGTCTCCTTCTGTGTCCAGCTGTGTCCCCCGCTGTATCCCCGCTGTGTCCCATGCTGTGTCCCTCTGTGTCCCGCTGTGTCCCTCTCTGTCCCATGCTGCGTCCCCCGCTGTGTCCCCGCTGTGTCCTCGCTGTGTCCCCGCTGTGTCCCGCTGTGTCCCCGCTCTGTCCCCCATTTGTGTCCCTCTGTGTCCCTGCTGTGTCCCGCTGTGTCGCCACTGTGTCCACCTATGTCCTGCTGTGTACCGCTGTGTCCCCGCTGTGTCCCCGCTGTGTCCCACGCTGTGTCACCCTCTGTGTCCCGCTGTGTCCCGCTGTGTTCTGCAGTGTCCCCCGCTGTGTCCCCGCTGTGTTCCCCTATGTCCTGCTGTGTCCCGCTGTGTCCCCGCTGTGTCCCCTCTGTGTCCCGCTGTGTCCCGCTGTGTTCTGCTGTGTCCCCCGCTGTGTCCCTGCTGTGTCCCTCTGTATCCCGTGCTGTGCCCTGCTGTGTCCTGCTGTGTCCACCTCTGTGTCCCTGCTGTGTCCCGCTGTGTCCAGCTGTGTCCCCCAGTGTGTCCTCGCTGTGTCCCGCTATGTCCAAGCTGTGTCCCCTCTTTGTCCCCCGCTCTGTCCCCGCTGTGTCCCCCATGGTGCCCCGCTGTGTCCCCGCTGTGTCCCTCTGTGTGCCCACTGTGTCCCCCTATGTCCTGCTGTGTCCACCTGGGTCCCCGCTGTGTCCCCCTTTGTGTCCCTCTGTATCCCCACTGTGTAACACTGTGTCCGCACTGTGTCCTCCTATGTCCTGCTGTGTCCCTCTGTGTCCCCGCTGTGTCCCATCCTGTGTCCCACTGTGTCCCCGCTGTGTCCCCCACTGTGTCCCCGCTGTGTCCCGCTGTGTCCCGCTGTGTCCCCCTGTGTCTCAATGTGTCGCCTGTGTCCACATCTGTGTCCCCGCTGTGTCCCGCTGTGTCCAGCTGTGTCCCCCGCTGTGTCCTCGATGTGTCCCGCTATGTCCAAGCTGTTTCCCCTCTTTGTCCCCCGCTGTGTCCCACGCGGTGCCCCGCTTTGTCCCTGCTGTGTCCCCGCTGTGTTCCCTGCTGTGTCCGGCTGTGTCCCCCGCTATGTCCCGCTGTGTATCGCTTTGTCCGCCGCTGTGTCCCGCTGTGTCCCCGATGTGTCTCGCTGAGTCCCGCTGTGTCCCCCTCTGTGTCCCCGCTCTGTCCCGCTGTGTCCCCCGCTGTGTCCCCACTGTGTCCCCGCTGTGTTCCCGCTGTGTCCCGCTGTTTCTTCACTTGTCCCCTTCTGTGTCCTGCTGTATCATCTGCTCTGTCCCTCGTTGTGTCCCGCTGTGTCCCCGTTGTCCCCCAGTGTGTCCCTGCTGTCCCCCGCTGTGTCCCCCTATGTTTCCCCGCTGTGTCCCCATTGTGCCCAGGTGTGTCCCCGCTGTCCCCCGCTGTGTCCCCATTATGTCCCGCTGTGTCCTACTGTGTCCTCGCTGTGTCCCCCGCTGTGTCCCCGCTGTGTCCCCTCTGTGTCCCGCTGTGTCCCGCTGTGTCCCCGCTGTATCCCCGCTGTGTCCCGTGCTGTGTCCCTCTGTGTCCCGCTGTGTCCCTCTCTGTCCCATGCTGTGTCCCCCGCTGTGTCCCCGCTGTATCACCGCTGTGTCCCACTGTGTCCCCCGCTGTGTCCCCCACTGTGTCCCCGCTGTGTCCCGCTTTGTCCCTCGCTGTGTCTCCGCTGTGTCCCGCTGTGTCCCCTCAGTGTCCCTGTTGTGTCCCCCTGTTTGTCCCGCTGTGTCCCTGCTGTCCCCCACTGTGTCCCCCACTGTGTCCCGCTGTGTCTCCCGCTGTGTCTCACTGTGTGCCTGCTGTATCCCGCTGTGTCCCTCGCTGTGTCCCACGCTGTGTCCCGCTGTGTCCCCCGCTATGTCCCGCATTGTATCACTTTGTCCGCTGCTGTGTCCCGATGTGTCCCCGCTGTATCCCCCGCTGAGTGCTGCTGTGTCCCCCTCTGTGTCCCGCTGAGTGCTGCTGTGTCCCACTCTGTGTCCCGCTCTATCCCGCTGTGTCCCCTGCTGTGTCCCCACTATGTCCCCGCTGTGTCCCCGCTGTGTCCACTTGTGTCCTCGCTTGTCCCCTGCTGTGTCCTGTTGTGTCCCCCGCTGTGTCCCTTCTGTGTCCGGCTGTGTCCCCTTAGTCCCCCGGTGTGTCCTTGCTGTCCCCCGATTTGTCCCCCGCTGTGTCCCGCTGTGTCCCGCTATGTCCCGCTGTGTCCCCGCTTTGTCCCCGCTGTGTCTCCCTGTGTCCAGCTGTGTCCCCCTCTGTGTCCACCATGTTTCCCACTATGTCCAAGCTGTGTCCCCTCTTTGTCCCCCGCTGTGTCCCCGCTGTGTCCCCTGCGGTGCCCCGCTTTGTCCCTGCTGTGTCCCCCGCTGTGTCCCCCGCGGTGTTCGGCTGTGTCCCCCGCTATGTCCCGCTGTGTATCGCTTTGTCCGCTGCTATGTCCCGATGTGACCCCCGATGTGTCCCGCTGAGTCCCGCTGTGTCCCCCACTGTGTCCCCCTCTGTGTCCCCGCTGTGTCCTGCTGTGTCCCCCGCTGTGTTCCCGCTGTGTCCCGCTGTTTCCTCGCTTGTCCCCTGCTGTGTCCCGCTGTATCCCCTGCTCTGTCCCTTGTTGTGTCCCCGCTGTGTCCCCATTGTGCCCAGGTGTGTCCCCGCTGTCCCCCGCTGTGTCCCCATTATGTCCCGCTGTGTCCTACTGTGTCCTCGCTGTGTCAGCCACTGTGTCCCCGCTCTGTCCACGCTGTGTCCCACTGTGACCCACTGTGTCCCTGCTGTGTCCCCGCTGTGTCCCGCTGTGTCCCGCTCTGTCCCCGCTGTGTCCCCGCTGTGTCCCCGCTATGTCCCGCTGTGTACCCGCTGTGTCCTCGCTGTGTCCCTCTGTGTCCCGCTGTGTCCCGCTGTCCCCCGCTGTGTCCTGCTGTGTTTCCGCTGTGTCCCCGTTGTGTCCCGCTGTGACTCCGCTCTGTCCCGCTGTGTCCCTGCTGTGTTCCTGCTGTGTCCCACTGTGTCCCGCTGTGTCCCCGCAGTGTCCCTGTTGTGTCCCCCGCTGTGTCCCGCTGTGTCCCCGCTGTCCCCTACTGTGTCCCCCACTGTGTCCCGCTGTGTCTCCCGCTGTGTCCCGCTGTGTGCCTGCTGTATCCCGCTGTGTCCCTCGCTGTGTCCCCCGATGTGTCCCGCTGTGTCCCCACCTCCGCTATGTCCCGCTTGTATCGATTTGTCCGCCGCTGTGTCCCGCTGTGTCCCTGCTGTATCCCCCGCTTTGTCCCGCTGTGTCTCCCTCTGTGTCCAGCTCTATCCCGCTGTGTCCCCTGCTGTGTCCCCGCTGTGTCCAAGCTGTGTCCCCGATGTGTCCTGTTGTGTCCTCGCTTGTCCCCTGCTGTGTCCTGTTGTGTTCCCCGCTGTGTCCCTTCTGTGTCCCGCTGTGTCCCCCTTGTCTCCTGCTGTGTCCTTGCTGTCCCCCGCTGTGTCCCCCGCTCTGTCCCGCTGTGTCCGTCTATGTCCCTGCTGTATCCCTCTGTGTCCCCCACTGTGTCCCACGATTTGTCCCGCTGTGTCCCCCTTGTCCCCCGCTGTGTCCTCGCTGTCCACTGCTGTGTCCCCCGCTGTGTTCAGCTGTGTCCCGCTGTGTTCCCCGCTGTGTCCCCCGCTGTGTCCCGCTGTGTTCCCCCTGTGTCCCCGCTGTGTCCCGCTGTGTCCCCCCTGTGTCTCCCACTGTGTCCCGCAGTGTCCCCCGTTGAGGCCCCCGTTGTGTCCCCTCTGTGTATGGCTGTGTCCCCCGCTGTGTCACCTGCTGTGTCCCGCATTGTCCCCGCTGTGTCCCCGTTGTCCCCAGGTGTGTCCCCGCTGTCTCCTGCTGTGTCCCCGGCTGTGTCCTACTGTGTCCCGCGGTGTCCCCTCTGTCCCCCGCAATGTCCTGCTGTGTCCCTCTGTGTTATCCGCTGTGTCCCTCTGGGTCCCCCGCTGTGTCCCCGCTGTGTCCCGCTGTGTCCCCGCTGTGGCCCGCTGTTTCACCGCAGTGTACCCGCTGAGTCCCTGCTGTGTCCTGTTGTGCCCAGCTATGTCCCCCGCTGTATCCCCGCTGTGTCCCTCTGTGTCCCTCTCTGTCCCATGCTGTGTCCCCCGCTGTGTCCCCGCTGTGTCACCGCTGTGACCCACTGTGTCCCCCGCTGTGTCCCCCACTGTGTCCCCGCTGTGTCCCGCTTTGTCCCTTGCTGTGTCCCGGCTGTGTCCCTCTGTGTTCCCGCTGTGTCCCCCGTTGTGTCCCTCTGTGTCCCCGCTGTGTCCCTCTGTGTGCCCACTGTGTCCCCCTATGTCCTGCTGTGTCCCGCTGTGTCCCCGCTGTGTCCCCTCTGTGTCCCACGCTGTGTCCCACTGTGTCCCCGCTGTGTCCCCGCTGTGTCACCCGCTGTGTCCCGCTGTGTCTCGCTGTGTTCCACAGTGTACCCCGCTGTGTGCCCGCTGTGTCCCCCATGTCCTGCTGTGTCCCGCTCTGTCCCCGCTGTGTCTCCTCTGTGTACCGCTGTGTCCCGCTGTGTCCCGCTGTATCCCCCGCTGTGTCCCGCTGTGTCCCCCCTGTGTCCACCTCTGTGTCACCGCTGTGTCCCGCTGTGTCCCCGTTGTCCCCAGGTGTGTCCCTGCTGTCCCCCGCTGTGTCCCCCTCTGTTTCCCCGCTGTGACCCCATTGTGCCCAAATGTGTCCCCGCTGTCCCCCGCTGTGTCCCCATTATGTCCCGCTGTGTCCTACTCTGTCCTCTCTGTGTCCCCGCTGTGTCCCGCTGTGTCCCCCGCTGTGTCCCCCTCTGTGTCCCCGCTGTGTCCCCGCTGTGTCCCGCTGTATCCTCGCTGTGTCCCACTGTGTCCCGCTGTGTCCCCCACTGTGTCCTGCTGTGTATCCGCTTTGTCCCCGCTGTGTCCCACTGTGACTCAGCTCTGTCCCGCTGTGTCCCTGCTGTGTTCCCGCTGTGTCCCGCTGTGTTCCCGCAGTGTCCCTGTTGTGTCCCCCGCTGTGTCCCGCTGTGTCCCCGCTGTCCCCCACTGTGTCCCCACTGTGTCCCGCTGTGTCTCCCGCTGTGTCCTGCTGTGTGCCTGCTGTATCCCGCTGTGTCCCTTGCTGTGTCCCCCGCTGTGTCCCCGCTGTGTCCCTCTGTGTCCCTGCTATGTCCTGCTTTCTCCCGCTCTGTCCTCGCTGTGTCCCCCGCTTTGTCTTGCTGTGTCCCCCGCTGTGTCCCGCTGTGTCTGCCTCTGTGTCCTGCTGTGTCCCCGCTGTGTTACCTTGTGTCCCCTGCTGTGTTCCTGCTTAGTCACACTGTGTCTCCGCTCTGTCCCATTGCGTCCCCCTATGTGTTCCTGATGAGTCCCCCACTGTATCCCGCTGTGTCCCCTGCTGTGTCCCCGCTGTGTCCCTGCTATGTCTCCGCTGTGTCCCTCTCTGTCCTGCTGTGTCCCGTAGTGTCCCGCTTTGTCCCCCACTTTGTCCCCTTCAGAGTCCCACTGTGGCCCACTGTGTCCCGCGGTGTCCCGCTGTTTCCTCGCTGTTTCTCCCGATGTGTCCCGCTGTGTCCCCCACTGTGTTCTGCTGTGTCCCCGCTGTGTCCCGCTGTGACACGCTGTGTCCCCCGCTGTGTCCCCGCTGTGACCACGCTGTGTCCCGCTGTGTCCCGCTGTGACACGCTTTGTCCCCCACTGTGTCCTCGCTGTTTCTCCCGATGTGTCCCGCTGTGTCCCCCACTGTGTCCTGCTGTGTCCCCCGCTGTGTCCCGCTGTGACACGCTGTGTCACCCGCTGTGTCCCCGCTGTGACCACGCTGTGTCCCGCTGTGTCCCGCTGTGACACGCTGTGTCCCCCACTGTGTCCTCGCTGTTTCTCCCGATGTGTCCCGCTGTGTCCCCCACTGTGTCCTGCTGTGTCCCCCGCTGTGTTCCCTGCTGTGTCCTGCTAGATCCCGCTGTGTCTCTGCTGTCCCCCGCTGTGTCCTGCTGTGTTCTCGTTATCGCCCGGTGTGTCTCTGCTGTCCCCTGCTGTATCCCCCGCTGTGTTCCCCTGTGTCCCGCTGTGTCCCCTGCTGTGTCCCCGCTGTGTCTCGCTGTGTCCCACGTTGTGTCCCTGTTGTGTCACGCTGTATCCCGCTGTGTCCCACTGTGTCCCGCTGTGTCCTCTGCTGTGTCCCTCTGTGTCCTGCTGTGTCCCCCGCTCTGTCCCCGCTGTGTCCCGCTGTGTCCCGAGTTGTCCCCCGCGGTGTCCCGCTGTGTCCCGCTGTGTCCTGCTGTGTCCCGCTCTGTCTCCGCTGTGTCTCCCCTGTGGCCCACTGTGTATCCCGCTGTGTCCCCGCTGTGTCGCTCTGTGTCCCCCGCTCTGTCCCGCCCAGTGTCCCGCTGTGTCCCTCGCTGTGTCCCACTGTGTCCCCGCTGTGTCCCGCTCTTGTCCCGCTGTGTCCTCTGTTGTCCCACTCTGTGTCCCTCTGTGTCCCCCGCTGTGTCCCCCGCTGTTTCCAGTTGTGTTCCCATTGTCCCCCGGTGTGTCCCCGCTTTCCCCCGCTGTGTTCCCCCCTGTGTCCCGCTGTGTCCCGCTGTGTCACGCTGTTTCCACGCTGTGTCCCCCGCTGTGTCCCGCTCTGTCTCCTGCTGTGTCCCCGCTATGTTCGGCTGTGTCCCGCTGTGTCACGCGGTATTCCCCGCTGTGTCAGGCTGTGTCCTCGCATTGTCCCCGCTGTGTCCCGCTGTGTACCCCTCTGTGTCCCCGCTGTGTCCCGCTGTGTCCCGGCTGTGTCCCGCTGTGTCACCTCTGTGTCCCCGCTGTGTCCCGCTGTGTACCCTGCTCTGTCCAGCTCTCTCCCGGCTGTGTCCCGCTCTTTCCACCGCTCTGTCCCCCGCTGTGTACCAATCTGTCCCCCACAGTGTCCCGTTGTGTCCCAGCTGTGTACCCCGTAGTGTCCCCCTGTGTCGTCGCTGTATTGACACTGTGTCCCGCTAGGTCCCGCGGTGACCTCACTGTGTTCCCCGCTGTGTCCCGCTGTGTCCCCCACTCTGTCCTCCGCTGTGTCCCCCGCTGTGTCCCCGCTGTGTCCCCGCTGTGTCCCACTGTGTCCCGCTGTGACATGCTGTGTCCCCCGCTATGTACCCGCTGTGTCCCTGCTGTGTCCCGCTGTGTCCCATTGTAACCCCGCTGTGTCCCGCTGTGTCGCGCTGTGTCCTCGCTCTGTTCCCCACTGTGTCCCGCTGTGTCCCCCGCTGTGTCCAGCTGTGTCACGCTGTGTCCCCCGCTCTGTCCCAGCTGTGTCCTGCTGTGTCCCCCGCTGTGTCCAGTTGTGTCCCACTGTGTCCCCCGCAGTGTCCCGCTGAGTCCCGCTATGTCCCCCTCTGTGTCCCGTTG
>NW_012291680.1:0-8863 GCF_000151885.1 Dipodomys ordii | reverse complement strand
AGCGGGACATAGCGCTGACACTGTGGGGACACAGCTGGGGACACAGCGGGGGACACAGCCGGACACAGCGGTACACAGCGGGGGAAACATGGAGGACTCAGCGGGACAAAGCGGGGACACAGCGGCGACTCACCGGGGGACACAGAGGGGGACAAAGCGGGACACCACAGAACACAGTGGGAAACAGCGGGACACAGGGGGACAAAGCGTGGGACACATAGAGACACAGCGGGGGACACAGCGGGGGACACAGCGGAACACAGTGGGACACAGCGGGGCACACAGGGGGGACACAGCGGGACCCAGCGGGGAACACAGCGAGGACACAGCGGGACCCAGCCGTACACAGCGTCGATACAGCTGGGACACAACGTGACACAGCGTGACAACACAGCTGTGAACACAACGGGACACAGTGGGGGCACAGCGGGACACAGCGGGACACAGTGGGACACAGCGGGGACAAAGCTTGAGACACAGCGGGGTACAGTGCGGGAGACAGCGGGGGACAAAGCGAGGACACAGCGGGACAAAGCGCTGACACTGCGGGGGACACAGCGGGGGACACAGCCGGACACAGCGGGACACAGCGGGGGAACAGGGGGGACCCAGCGGTACCCAGCGCGGGACACAACGTGGACACATTGGGACACAGCGGGGACACAGCGGGACACAGCGGGGGACACAGCAGTACACAGCGGGACACAGCGGGTCACAGCGAGGGACACAGAGGGGTACATAGCGGGACACAGTGGGGAACACAGGGAGGACACAGCGGGACCAAGCGGGACACAGCGTCGATACAGTGGGGACACAGCGGGACACAGTGGGGTACACAGCTGGGGACACAACGGGACACAGCGGGGGACACCGCAGGGACACAGCAGAACACAGCGTGGGAAACAGCGAGGACACAGCGGGACACAGCAAGACACAGCGGGACACAGTGGGGACACAGCATTAGACACAGCGAGACACAGCGGGGGACACAGCGGGACACAGCGGGGAACACAGCGAGGACACAGTGGGGACACAGCGGGACACTGCGGGAACATAGTGGGACACAGCGGGGAACACAGCGGGACACAGCGGGACACAGCTAGGGACACAGCGGGAACATAGCGGGACACAGCAGGGGACACAGCGAGGACACAGCGGGACACAGTGGGACACAGCATGGGACAAAGCGGGAGACAGCAGGGGACACAGCGAGGACACAGCGGAACACAGCGGCGACACATAGAGGACTCAGCGGGGGACACAGTGGGGGACAGAGCGGGACACATCGGGACACTGCGGGGCACAGCGGGGGACACAGCGGGACACAGCGAGGGACCCAGCGGGACACAGCGGGACACAGCGGGACACTGCGGGGCACAGCGGGGAACACAGCGGGACGCAGCGGGGGACACAGCGGGACACAGCGGGGGACACAGGGAGGACACAGCTGAACACAGCATGGGACAAAGCGAGGACACAGCGGGACACAGCGAGACACAGTGGGACACAGCGGGGACCCAGCAGTGGACACAGCGGGACACAGCGGGGGACAAAGCGGGACACCACGGAACACAGCAGGACACAGCGTGAAACAGCGGTGAACCTGCGGGGACACAGCGGGACACAGCGGGGGACAGAGCGGGACCCAGCGGGACCCAGCGGGGGACACAGCGGGACACAGCGTCTATAGAGCGGGGACACAGCGGGACACAGCGGTGACACAGCGGGACCCAGCAGGGACACAACAAGGACACAGCGCATGACACAGCGGGACACAGCGGGACACAGAAGGGGACACAGCGAGGGACACAGCGGGGGACACAGAAGGACACAGCGGGGGACACAGCGGGACACAGCGGTGACACAGAGGGGACTCAGCAGTGGACATAGCGGGGGACAAAGCGGGACACCACATGACACAGTGGGACACAGAGGGACACAGCGGGGACACTGCGGGGACACAGCGGGACAAAGCGGGGGACCCAGCGGGACACAGCGGGACCCAGCATGACACAGCGGAGAAATTGGGGGGACACAGTGGGACACTGCGAGGACACAGCGGGGACACTGCGGGACACAGCGGGGACACTGCGGGACACAGCCGGGGGACACAGCGGTGGACAGCGGGGGAAAGAGAAGGGACACAGCGGGACACAGAGGGGACACAGCTGGACACAGAAGGGTACACAGCGGGGCACAGCGGACTCACAACAGGGACAGAGCTGGACACAGAGGGACACAGAGGGGACAGAGCGTGACACAGCGGGACACAGCGGGACACAGCAGGGGACTCAGCGGGACACAGCGGGGGACACAGGGAGGACACAGCTGGACACTGAGGGAGACAGAGCGAGGACACAGCCGGACACAGCGAAACACAGCGTGACACAGTGGGGACACAGCAGGGGATACAGCGGGACACAGCGGGGGACACAGAGGGACACAGCGGGGTACACAGCAGGGACTAAGCGGGACTCAGCGGGGGACACTGCGGGACACAGCGGGACCCAGCGGGGACAAAGCATGAGACACAGCGGTGGACAGAGCAGGAGACAGAGGCGGACACAGCGAGGACACAGCGGGACACAGTGGGGACACAGAGGTGGCTCAAGGGGGGCCACAGCGGGGGACAAAGCGGGACACCACGGAACACTGCGGGACACAGCGTGAAACAGCGGTGAACCTGCGGGGACACAGCGGGGGACACAGCGGGACACAGCGGGGACACAGCGGGGACACTGCAGGACCCAGCAGGACACAGCGGGACACAGCAGGACACAGCGGGGGACACAGCGGGACACAGCGGGGGACACAGCGGGACACAGCGGGGACACAGAGGGGACTCAGCAGTGGACAAAGCGGGGGACAAATCGGGACACCACAGGACACAGTGGGACACAGCGGGACACAGCGGGGACACTGCGGGGACACAGCGGGACAAAGCGGGGAACCCAGCGGGACCCAGCGGGACACAGCAGGACCCAGCGGGGAAACAGGGGGGACACAGTTTGACACAGCGAGGACACAGCGGGACACAGCGGGACACTGCAGGGCACAGCGGGGGACACAGCGGGATACAGTGGGGGACACAGGGAGGACACAACGGAACACAGCATGGGACAAAGCGAGGACACAGCGGGAAACAGCGAGACACAGCGGGACCCAGCGGGGACCCAGCAGTGGACACAGCGGGACACAGCGGGGAACAAAGCGGGACACCACGGAACACAGCAGGACACAGCGTGAAACAGCGGTGAACCTGCGGGGACACAGTGGGACACAGCGGGGGACCCAGCGGGACACAGCGGGACACAGCGGGGGACACAGCGGGACAGAGCGGGGACACAGCGCAGACACAGCGGGACCCAGCAGGACACAGCGGGTGACACAGCGGGACACAGGGGGACACAGCGGGGGACACAGCATGGACACAGTGGGACACAGTAGGACACAGCGTGGGACAAAGCGGGAGACAACAGAGGACACAGCGAGGACACAGCTGGACACAGCGGGGACACAGAGGGGACTCAGCAGGGGACATAGAGAGGAAAAAGCGGGACACCACGGGACACAGTAAGACACAGCGGGACACAGCGGGGACACTGCGGGACACAGCCGGGGGACACAGCGGTGGACAGCGGGGGAAAGAGAAGGGACACAGTGGAACACAGAGGGGACACAGCTGGACACAGAAGGGTACACAGCGGGGCACCGCGGACTCACAACAGGGACAGAGCTGGACACAGAGGGACACAGAGGGGACAGAGCGTGACACAGCGGGACACAGCGGAACACAGCAGGGGACTCAGCGGGACACAGCGGGGGACACAGGGAGGACACAGCTGGACACTGAGGGAGACAGAGCGAGGACA
Organism: Dipodomys ordii; assembly: GCF_000151885.1. Taxonomy (NCBI): domain Eukaryota; kingdom Metazoa; phylum Chordata; class Mammalia; order Rodentia; family Heteromyidae; genus Dipodomys; species Dipodomys ordii. Next base: position 4,991 of record NW_012291680.1, on the reverse strand, counting down.
CAGCCGGACACAGCGAAACACATCATGACACAGTGGGGACACAGCAGGGGACACAGCGGGACACAGCGTGGGACACAGAGGGACACAGCGAGGCACACAGCAGGGACAAAGTGGGACACAGCGGGGGACACAGCGAGGACAAAGCGGGACACAGCGGTGACACAGCGGGACACAACTGGGGACACTGCGGGACACAGCGGGACACAGCGGGGACACAGCAAGGACACAGCGGGGGACACAGCGGGACACAGCCGGACACAGCCGGGGACACAACACGACACAGCGGGAGACACAGCGGGGGACACAGCGGGACACAGCGGGGAACAAAGAGAGGACACAGCGGGACCCAGCGGGACACAGCGTCGATAGAGCGGGGACCCAGCGGGACCCAGCGGGGACACAGCAAGTACACAGCGGGGGACACAGCGGGACACAGCGGGGGACACAGCGAGTGACACAGCGGGGGACACAGCGGGACACAGTGGGGAACACAGAGAGAGACACAGCAGGACCCAACGAGACACAGCGTCGATACAGCAGGGACACAGCGGGGTACACAGCTGTTAACACAAGGGGAAACAGTGGTTGACACAGCAGGACACAGCGGGACACAGCGGGGGACACAGCGGGGGACACAGTGGGACACAGCGGGGGACACAGCGGGACACAGCGGGGACCAGAGGGGACTCAGCAGGGGACATAGCGGGGGACAAATCGGGACACCACAGGACACAGTGGGACACAGCGGGACACAGCGGGGACACTGCGGGGACACAACGGGACAAAGCGGGGGACCCAGCGGGACCCAGCGGGACACAGCAGGACCCAGCGGGGAAACAGCGGGGACACAGTGGGACACAGCGAGGACACAGCGGGACACAGCGGGACACTGCGGGGCACAGTGGGGGACACAGCGGGATACAGCGGGGGACACAGGGAGGACACAGCGGAACACAGCATGGGACAAAGCGAGGACACAGCGGGAAACAGCGAGACACAGCGGGAACCAGCGGGGACCCAGCAGTGGACACAGGGGGACACAGCGCGGAACAAAGTGGGACACCACGGAACACAGCAGGAGACAGCGTGAAACAGCGGTGAACCTGCGGGGACACAGCGGGACACAGCGGGGGACCCAGTGGGACCCAGCGGGACACAGCGGTGGACACAGCCGGACACAGCAGGGACACAGCGGGGTCCCAGCGGGACCCAGCAGGACACAGCGGGGGACACAGCGGGACACAGCGGGACACAGCGGGGGACAAAGCGGGACTCAGCAGGGACACAGCGTGGGATAAAGCGGGAGACAGCGGAGGACACAGCGAGGACACAGCTGGACACAGCGGGGACACAGAGGGGACTCAGCAGGGGACATAGAGGGGAAAAAGCGGGACACCACGGGACACAGTAGGACACAGCGGTACACAGCGGGGACACTGCGGGACACATCCGGGGGACACAGCGGTGGACAGCGGGGGACAGAGAAGGGACACAGCGGGACACAGAGGGGACACAGCTGGACACAGAAGGGTACACAGCGGGGCACAGCGGACACACAACGGGGACAGAGCTGGACACAGAAGGACAAAGATGGGACAGAGCGTGACACAGCGGGACTCAGCGGGACACAGCAGGGGACTTAGCGGGACACAGCGGGGGACACAGGGCGGACACAGCTGGACACTGAATGAGACAGAGCGAGGACACAGCCGGACACAGCGAAACACAGCGTGACACAGTGGGGACACAGCAGGGGACACAGCTGGACACAGCGGGGGACACAGAGGGACACAGCGGAGTACACAGCAGGGACAAAGCAGGACACAGCGGGGGACACAGCGAGGACAAAGCGGGACACAGCGGTGACACAGCGGGACACAGCTGGGGACACTGCGGGACACAGCGGGACACAGCGGGGACACAGCAAGGACACAGCGGGGGACACAGCGGGACACAGCCGGACACAGCCGGGGACACAGCGGGACACAGCGAGAGACACAGCGGGGGACACAGCGGGACACAGCAGGGAACAAAGAGAGGACACAGCGGGACCCAGCGGGACAGAGCGTCAATAGAGCAGGGACACAGCGGGACACAGCAGTGACACAACGGGACTCAGCGGGGGACACAGCGAGGACACAGCGGGACACAGCGGTGACACAGCGGGACACAGCTGGGGACACTGCGGGACACAGCGGGACACAGCTGGGACACAGCAAGGACACAGCGGGGGACACAGCGGGACCCAGCGGGACAGAGCGTCGATAGAGCAGGGACACAGCGGGACACAGCTGTGACACAACGGGACTCAGCGGGGGACACTGCGGGACCCAGCGGGACACAGCGGGGACACAGCAATGACACAGCGGGGGACAAAGCGGGACACAGCGGGACACAGAGGGGGACACAGCGAGTGACACAGCGGGGGACACAGCGGGACACAGTGGGGAACACAGAGAGAGACACAGCAGGACCCACCGGGACACAGCGACGATACAGCGGGGACACCGCGGGGTACACAGCTGTTGACACAACGGGACACAGTGGGGGACACAGCGGGACACAGCGGGACACAGTGGGGCACAGCGGGGACAAAACGGGAGACACAGTGGGGAACAGAGCAGGACACAGCGGGGGACACAGAGAGGACACAGTGGGGACACAGCGAGACTCAGCCGGGGACACAGCAGGGGACAAAGCGGGACACCACGGAACACAGTGGGACACAGCGGGACACAGCGGGGTCACTGCGGGACACAGTGGGGGACAAAGCGGGACACAGCGGGACACAGCGGGACCGCAGCGGGACACAGCGGGACACAGCGGGACACGGCGGGGGACACAGCGGGACACAGAGGGGGACACAGCGAGGACACGGCGGGACACAGAGGGACACAGCGGGGGACAGAGCGAGGACACAGTGGGGGACAAAGTGGGGGAAACAGCTGGACACAGCGGGGAACACAGCGAGGACACATCGGGACCCAGCGGGACACAGCGTCGATACAGCGGAGAAACAGCGTTACACAGCATGGTACAAAGCTGTGGACAAAACGTTACACAGTGGGGGCACAGCGGGACACAGCAGGACGCAGTGGGACACAGCGGGACAGAGCGGGACACAGTCGGACACAGCGGGACACAGCGGGGGACACAGCGGGAGACAAAGAGGGACACCCCGGAACACAGCGGGACACAGCAGGAAACAGCAGTGACACTGCGGGGACACAGTGGGACACAGCGGGACACAGCGAGGACACAGCGGGACAGAGCGGGACACTGCAGGGCACAGCGGGGGACACAGCGGGACACAGCGGGGGACACAACGAGGACACAGCGGAACACAGAGTGGGACACAGTGAGGACACAGCGAGACACAGCCGGACACAGCCGGGTCCCACCAGTGGACACAGCGGGAGACAGCGGGGGACACAGCGGGACACAGCGGGGGACACATGGAGGACTCAGCGGGACAAAGCGGGGACACAGCGGCGACTCACCGGGGGACACAGCGGGGGACAAAGCGGGACACCACAGAACACAGTGGGAAACAGCGGGACACAGCGGGGAAACTGCGGGGACACAGGGGGACAAAGCGTGGGACACATAGGGACACAGCGGGGGACACAGTGGGGGACACAGCGGGACCCAGCGGTACACAGCGTCGATACAGCGGGGACACAGCGTTACACAGCGTGGTACACAGCTGTGAACACAACGGGACACAGTGGGGGCACAGCGGGACACAGCGGGACACAGTGGGACACAGCGGGGACAAAGCTTGAGACACAGAGGGGTACAGAGCGGGAGACAGCGGGGGACACAGCGAGGACACAGCGGGACACAGCGCTGACACTGCGGGGGACACAGCGGGGGACACAGCCAGATACAGCGGGACACAGCGGGGGAGACAGGGGGGACCCAGCGGGACCCAGCGCGGGACACAGCGAGGACACATTGGGACACAGCGGGGACACAGCGGGACTCAGCGGGGGATACAGCAGTACACAGCGGGACACAGCGGGGGACACAGAGAGGTAAACAGCGGGACACAGCGGGGAACACAGCGAGGACACAGCGGGACCAAGCAGGACACAGCATCGATAAAGCGGGGACACAGCAGGACACAGCGGGGTACACAGCTGGGTACACAACGGGACACAGCGGGGGACACAGCGAGGACACAGCAGAACACAGCGTGGGAAACAGCGAGGACACAGCGGGACACAGCGAGACACAGCGGGACACAGTGGGGACACAGCAGTAGACACAGCGGGACACAGCGAGGACACAGCGGGGACACAGCGGGGACACAGCGGCACTCAGCAGGACACAGCGGGGCACACAGCGGGACACAGCGGGACACAACTTGGGACACAGCGGGAACACAGCAGGACACAGCCGGGGACACAACGAGGACACAGCGGGACACAGCGGGACACAGTGTGGGACAAAGCGGGAGATAGCAGGGGACACAGCGAGGACACAGCGGGACACAGTGGCGACACATAGAGGACTCAGCGGGGGACACAGTGGGGGACAGAGCTGGACCCAGAGGGACACAGAGGGGACAGAGCGGGACACAGCGGGACACAGCGGGACACAGCAGGGGACTCAGCGGGACACAGCGGGGGACACAGGGAGGACAAAGCTGGACACTGAATGAGAGAGCGAGGACACAGCCGGACACAGCGAAACACAGCGTGACACAGTGGGGACAGAGCAGGGGACACAGCGGGACACAGCAGGGGACACAGAGGGACACAGCGGGGTACACAGCAGGCACAAAGCAGGACACAGCGGGGGACACATCGAGGACAAAGCGGGACACAGCGGTGACACAGCGGGACACAGCTGGGGACACTGCGGGACACAGCGGGACACAGACGGACACAGCCGGACACAGCCGGGAACACAGCGGGACACAGCGAGAGACACAGCGGCGCACACAGCGGGACACAGCGGGGAACAAAGAGAGGATACAGTGCGAC
>NW_012291679.1:0-1257 GCF_000151885.1 Dipodomys ordii | reverse complement strand
AATAGATATTCTAGGGCTGGGATGTAGCTCAGTGGCAAAGCGCTTGTCTAGCAAGTGCAACCTCCTGGGTTCAATCCCCAGTACCAAAAAAAAAAAAAAAGACAGAATAGACATTATAATGTAAAGGATTTATATATATTTACCCAGTCAGGATGGGAGGCGTGAGCCCCAGTCAGGAGACCCCATGCAGCAAGGACCCCGAGGTCACTGCACACTGCACGTAGCTGCTCGGCTTGCTGCAGATCCACTTCCGCTCCGTGTAGAACCGCCCGCTGCTGATGCCCACTCCATTCAGATAGGCGCACTCCCCAGTTCCCCTCACCTCAGCCCTAGAAACAAGCAGAGAAATAGCACCTATTCATATTGCAGTATACACTTTGTTTTTCCTTTTTGTCAGACCTGAGCTCCTTTTGCTCAAGGCTGACACTCTATCTCTTGAACCACAGCACCACTTCTATTTTTCTGATGGTTCATTAGAGACAAAGAGTCTCACAGACTTTCCTGTGCAGACTGGCCTCAAAACTCAAACCTCAGATCTCAGCCTCCTGAGTTGTTAGCATTCCAGGATTGAGACATCGGCACCATTTATACTTGTTTTTTTGCCATTATTATTGTAATTTGTTTTTCTTTGTCAGTCGTGGGACTTGAACTCTGGGCCTGGGCATTGCCCTGAGCTCTTCAACTCAAGGCTAGTGCTCTACCGCTTGACCCCCAGCACCACTTCCAGTGGTTCATTGGAGATAGAGTCACGGACTTTCCTGCCCGGGCTGGCTTTGAACTGCGTCCCTCAGATCTCAGCCCCTAGAGTAGCTGGGATGACAGGCATGAGCCACTGGTGCCCAGCTTTGCCATTATTTTTTGGACCTCCATTCTAGTTTTTGGTTTCAGTTTTTGTCTTTGTGCATGTGCTGGTCCAGGGATTTGAACTCAGGGACCTGCACCCTGTTCTTGAGCTTTTGTGCTCTACCATTTGAGCCATAGTTCCACTTCCAGCATTTTGGTGGTAAATGAGAGATGAGGGTCTCACAGACTTGGGCTGCGAGTGTGGCTCAGTGGTAGAGTGCTTGCCCAGCTTCCATGAAGTCCTCAGGACCACATACACAGAAAAAGCCAGAAGTGGCTCCATGGCTCAATTGATAGAGTGCTAGACTTGAGCCAAAGAAGCTCAGGACAGCACCCAGGACCTGAGTTCAAGCCTCAGGACTGGCAGAAAAGAAAGAACAAACAGAAAGATGGCTGATACATACAGATTGCTGA
>NW_012291678.1:0-5337 GCF_000151885.1 Dipodomys ordii | reverse complement strand
CAGTGGGACACAGCGGGGACACTGCGGGACACAGCGGGGGACACTTCGGGACACAGTGTGGGACAGAGCGTGGGACACAGCGAGACACAGCGGGGACAAAGCTGGACACAGCGGGGTACACAGAGGGACACAGCAGGGACACAGCGGGGAAACAGCGTGACACAAAAGGACACAGCTAGACACAGCGGGGCACACAGCGGGACACAGCGGGCACACAGCGGGGACACAGCGTGACACAGCGGGGACACAGTCGGACACAGCGGGACACAGCGGGACACAGCGGGGGACACAGCAGGACACAGTGGGGGACCCTGCGAGGACACAGCGGGACACAGCAGTGGACACAACGGGGGACACAGCGGGACACAGCGGGGAACACAGGGAGGACACAGCGGGACACAGCGGGAAACACTGTGAGGTCACAGCGGGGGACAAAACGGGACAACACGGGACACAGTGTGACAGAGTGGGACACAGCGGGGACACTGCAGGGGCACAGCGGGACAAAGCGGGCGACACAGTGAGACACAGCGGGGGACACAGCGAGGGACAGCAGGGGACAGAGAGGGGACACAGCGGGACACAGCAGGGGACACAGAGGGGTACACAGCGGGACACAGCCGGAAACACAGCGCGGACACAGCGGGACACACCGGGACACAGCGTCAATACAGCGGGGACAGAGAGGGTCACAGCAGGGACACATAGGGACACAGCGGGACACAGCGGGGGACACAGCGGGACACAGCGGGGACACAGCGGGACACGGCGGGTCACAGCGGGGGACACAGCGGAACACAGCGTGGGACACAGCGAGGACACAGCAGGACACAGCGGGACACAGCGGGGACAGAGCGGGACACAGTCGGACACAGCAGGACACAACGGGGGACACAGCAGGACACAGCGGGGGACCCAGCGGGACACAGTGGGGGACACAGCTAGGACACAGCGGTGGACACAACGGGGGGACACAGCGGGACACAGCAGGGAACACACCGAGGACACAGCGGGACACAGCGGGAAACGCTGTGAGGTCACAGCGGGGGTCAAAGCGGGACAACACGGGACACAGTGTGACACAGTGGGACACAGCGGGGACACTGCAGGGGCACAGCGGGACACAGTGGGCGACACAGCGAGACACAGCGGGGGACACAGCGGGGGACACAGCGGGGGACAGCAGGGGACAGAGAGGGGACACAGCAGGGGACACAGAGGGGTACACAGCGGGACACAGCCGGGAACACAGCGCGGACACAGCGGGACACACCGGGACACAGCATCAATACAGCGGGGACAGAGAGGGTCACAGCAGGGACAAAGCGGGACACAGCGGGACACAGCGGGGGACACAGCGGGACACAGCGGGGACACAGCGGGACACAGCGGGACACAGCGGGGGACACAGCGGAACACAGCGTGGGACAAAGCGAGGACACAGCAGGAAACAGCGGGCCACAGTGGCGACACTGCAGGGACACAGCAGGGACACAGCGGGGACACAGTGGGGGCACAGCGGGACACAGCGGGACACAGTGGGACACTGCGGGGACAAAGCGTGAGACACAGCGGTGTACAGAGCTGGAGACAGCGGGGGACACAGCCAGGACACAGGGGGACACAGCGTTGAAACAGCGGGGTCTCAGCGGGGGACACAGCGGGAGACAAAGAGGGACACCACGGAACACAGCGGGACACAGCAGGAAACAGCAGTGACACTGCGGGGACACAGTGGGACACAGCAGGGGACACAGCGGGACACAGAGGGGGACAGAGCGGGACACAGTTGGGGACAGAGTGTGGGACACAGCGAGACACAGCGGGGACAAAGCTGGACACAGCGGGGTACACAGAGGGACACAGCGGGGACGCAGAGGGGAAACAGCGTGACACAGCAGGACACAGCGGGACACAGCGGGGGACACATCGAGGACACAGCGGCACACAGCATGGGACACAGCAAGGACACAGTGGGACACAGCTGGGGACACAGCGGGACATAGCAGGGAACACAGCGGGGGACACAGCGGGACACAGCGGGGGACACAGGGAGGACACAGCGGGACACAGCAGGGGACAGATCGAGGACACATTGGGACACATTGGGACACAGCGGGATTCAGCGGGGGACACAGCAGTACACAGCGGGACAAAACGGGACACAGCGGGGACACAGCAGAGACACAGCGGGGGACAGAGCGGGACCCAGCGGGACCCAGCGTCGATACAGCAGGGACACAGCGGGACACAGTGGGGTACACAGCTGGGGACACAGCAGGCACACAGCTGGGGACACAGCGGGGACAAAATGAGACACCACGGGACACAGCGAGGACACAGCGGGAAACAGCGGAACACAGCGGGGGACAAAGTGGGATGAAGCGGGGGACATAGCGGGACACAGCGGCACACAGTGGGGGACACAGCGGGGGACAGCGGAGACAGAGATGGGCCACAGCGGGACACAGCGGTGACATAGCTGGACACAGCGGGGTACACAGCGGGACACAGCGGGCACACCGGCGACACAGCGGGACACAGCGGGACACAGCGGGGACACAGTGGGACACAGCGGGACAAAGCGGGGGACACAGCGGGACACAGCTGGGGACACAGCGAGGACACAGCGGGATACAGCGGGGGACACAGTGAGGACACAGCGGGACACAGCCGGGGAAAAAGCGGGACACAGCGGGGACACAGCAGTGGACACAGCGGTACACAGCGGGGGACACAGCCGGACACAGCGGGGGAAACAGTGGGGGACACAGTGGGACACGGTGGGACACAGCGGGGGACACATGGGGAACACAGCGGGGACACAGCGGGACTCAGCGGGGGACACAGCAGTATACAGCAGGACACAGCGGGGACACAGAGGGGGACACAGTGGGGGACAGAGCGGGACACAGCGGGGCACACAGCGGGACACAGAGGGGGACACAGTGGGGTACACAGCGGGACACAGCTTGGGACACAGCGGGGACACAGCGGGACACACCGGGGGACAGATCGAGGACACAGCGGGATAGAGCGGGACACAGCGAGGACCCAGCGGAACACAGCGTGGGACACAGGGGCGGATACAGTGGGACACAGCGGGACACAGCGGGGGACACAGGGAGGACACAGCGGGACCCAGCGGGACCCAGCGTCGATACAGCGGGGACACAGCCGGACACAGCAAGGTACACAACTGGGGACCCAACGGGACAAGGCGAGGAACACATGGAGGACATAGCGGGACCCAGCGGGACCCAGCGTCGTTACAGCGGGGACACAGCGGGACACAGCAGGGTGCACAGCTGGGGACACAACGGGACACTGCGGGGGACACAGAGAGTACCCAGCGGGACACAGCGGTACACAGCGGGGACACTGCGGGAACATAGTGGGACACAGCGGGGTACACAGTGGGACACAGCGGGACACAGCTAGGGACACAGCGGGGACAAAGCGGCCGACAGCGGGGGACACAGCGAGGACACAGCGGGACACAGCGGCGACACAGAGGGGACTCAGCGGGACAAAGCGGGGGACACAGCGGGACACAGCGGGACACAGAGGGGGACACAGCAGGGGACAGCGGAGACAGAGAGGGGACAAAGCAAGACACAGCGGTGACACAGCTGGACACAACGGAGTACACAGCAGGACACAGCCGGGCACACAGCGGGGTCACAGCTGTACACAGCGGGACACAGCAGGGACCGAGCGAGACATAGCGAGACACAGCCGAACACAGCAGGGGGCACAGCGGGACACAGCGGGGGACACAGCGAGGACACAGCGGGACACAGCGGGTGACACAGCTGGGGACACAGCGGGACACAGTGGGGAACACAGCAAGGACACAGCGGGACACAGCAGGACACAGCGTCCATACAGCGGGGACACAGTGTTACACAGCGTGGTACCCAGCTGTGGACACAACGGGACAGAGTGGGGGCACAGCGAGACACAGAGGGACACAGAGGGACACAGCGTCGATAATGGCGGGGACACAGCGGGACACAGCGGGGTACACAGCTGGGGACACAACGGGACACAGCGGGTACACCGCGGGACACAGCGGGACACAGCGGGGGACACAGCGGGACACAGCAGGGTACACAGCAGGGGACACAGCGGGACACAGCGGGACACAGCGGGGGACACAGGGGAGATACTGCGGGACACAGCGGGGGACACAGCGGGGGACACATTGGGACACAGCGGGGAAACAGCCGGACTCAGCGGGGGACACAGCAGGTGACAAAGCCGGACACCACGGGACACAGTGTGACACAGCGAGACACAGCGGGAACACTGCATGGACACAGGAGAACACACCCAGGGACACAGCGGGACACAGCAGGACACAGCGGGGGACACAGCGGGGGACAGCAGGGGAGAGAGAGGGGACACAGCGGGACACAGCGGGGACACAGTTGGACACAGCGGGGTACTCAGCAGGACAGAGCGGGCGAACAGCGGGGACACAGCGGGATACAGCGGGACAAAGCGGGACACAGCGGGACACAGCGGGGACACAGCGGGGGACAGAGCGACGACACAGCGGGACACAGCGGGACATAGGGGGACTCAGCAGGGTCACAATGGGACACAACAGGACACAGCGGGACACAGCGTGACACAGCGGGGACACAGCAGGGACACAGCGAGGGACACAGAGGGACAAAACGGGACACAGCATGGGACACAGCAGGACACAGCGGGGGACACAGCGGGGGACAGAGCGGGACACAACAGGGACCACAGCGAGGACACAGCGGGACCCAGCGGGGACAAAGCTGGACAAAGCGGGGTATACACAGCCAGACACAGCGGGGCCACAGCGGGGATACACCGGGACACTGAGGGTCACATCAGGGACACAGAGGGACAAAGCGGGACACATCAGGACACAGCGGGGGACACAGCGGGACACAGTGGGGGAAAAAGCGGGACACAGCGGGGACATAGCGGGACACAGCGGTGGACACAGCGAGGACACAGCGGGACCCAGCGGGACACAGCGTCGATACAGCGGGGTCAGAGTGGGCCACAGCGGGGTACACGGCTGGGGACACAACGGGACACATCGGGGGACACAGCAAGTACTCAGCGGAACACAGCGTGGGACACAGTGAGGACACAGGGGGACACAGCAGGACACAGCTGGACACAGCAGGAACACAGCAGTAGACACAGCGGGACACAGCAGGGGACACAGCGGGACACAGCGCGGGACACAGGGAGTACAGAGCGGGACACAGCGGGGACACAGCGGGGACTCAGCGGCCGACACAGCGGGGGACAAAGCAGGACACCACGGGACAGCGCGGGACACAG
>NW_012291677.1:0-5616 GCF_000151885.1 Dipodomys ordii | reverse complement strand
AGCAGTGGACACAGCGGGAACACAGCTGGACACAGTGGGGTACACAGTGGGACACAGGGGGCACACAGTGGGGACACAGCGGGGGACACAGCGGGACACAGCGGGTCACCGCGGGCGACACAGCGGGGGACACAGTGGGGGACAGCAGAGGACAGAGACGGGACACAGCTGACACAGAGGGGTACATAGAGGGACACAGCGGGCACACAGTGGGGACACAGCGGGACAAAGCAGGACACAGCGGGGATAGCAGGACAGAGCGTGACACAGCGAGGACACATTGGGACACAGCAGGACACAGAGGAACTCAGCGGGAGACACAGCAGTACACAGCGGGAAACAGTGTGACACACCGGGGAGACAGCAGGGTCACAGTGGGGGACAAAGCAGGACACAGCGGGTCACAGCGGGGGACACAGCGGGACACAGCGGGGGACACAGCGAGGACACAGCGGGTCCCAGCGGGACACAGCGTGGGACAAAGCAGGAGACAGCGAGGGACAAAGCGAAGACCCAGCTGGACACAGCGTGGTACACAGCGGGACACAGCGGGGAACACAGAAGGGTACACAGCGGGACACAGCGAGAAACACAGCGAGGTCACAGCGGGGGCCAAAGCGGGACAACACGGGACACAGTGTGACACAGTGTGACACAGCGGGGACACTGCAGGGGCCCAGCGGGACAAAGCGGGCGACACAGCGGGACACAGCGGGAGACACAGCGGGGACAGCAGGGGACAGAGAGGGGACACAGCGGGAAACACTAAGGGGGACAGCAGGGGACAGAGAGCGGACACAGCGGGACACAGCGGGAACACAGCTGGACACAGCGGGGTACACAGCAGGACACAAGGGGCACACAGTGGGGACACAGCAGGGGACAAAGCGGGACACAGCGGGTCAGAGCGGGGGACACAGCGGGACACAGCGGGGGACACAGAGGGGTACACAGCGGGACACAGCCGGGAACACAGCGTGGACACAGCAGGACACAGCGGGACACAGCGGTACTCAGCGGGACACAACGGGGGACACAGTGGGACACAGCGGGGACACAGCAGGACACAGCGAGACACAGCGGGGGACACAGCGGTACACAGCTTGGGACACAGCGAGGACAAGGCGGGACACAGCGGGACACAGCGGGGACACAGCAGGGACACAGCAGGGACACAGTGGGGGACACAGCGGGGGACACAGCGGGACACAACGAGGAACACATCGAGGACACAGCGGGACCCAGCAGGACACAGCGTCGATACAGAGGGGACACAGCGGGACACAGCAGGGTACACAGCTGAGGACACAACGGGACACAGCGGTGGACACAGCGAGGACACAGCGGGACACAGCGGGGACACTGCGGGAACATAGCGGGACACAGCGGGTACAGAGCGGGACACAGCGGGGTCACAGAGTGGTACACAGCGGGACACAGCGGGAAACAAAGCGAGGTCACAGCGGGGGACAAAGCGGGACAACACGGAACACAGTGTGACACAGCGGGACACAGCGGGACACAGCGGGGTACACAGAGGGACACAGCGGGCACACAGCGGGGACACAGCGGGACACAACGGGACACAGCGTGGACACAGTGGGACACAGTGGGACAAAGCGGGGGACACAGCGGGGGACAAAGCGGGACACCACGGAACACAGCGGGTCACAGCGGGAAACAGCGGTGACCCTCTGGGGACACAGCGGGACCCAGTGGGGGACACAGCGGGACACAGCGGGGACTCACCTAGGGACACAGTGGGGGACAAAGCAGGACACAGCGGGACACAGCAGGGACGCAGAGGGACACAGCGGGACACGGCGGGGGACACAGCAGGACACAGAGGGGGACACAGTGGGGGAAACAGCTGGACACAGCGGGGAACACAGCGAGGACACAGTGGGACCCAGTGGGACACAGCGTCGATACAGCGGAGACACAGCGTTACACAGCATGGTACAAAGCTGTGGACACAACGGGACACAGTTGGGGCACAGCGGGACACAGCGGGACGCAGTGGGACACAGCGGGGACAAAGCGTGAGACACAGCAGGGGACAGAGCTGGAGACAGTGAGGACACAGCGGGGACACAGCGGGACACAGCGAGGACACAGCGGGACAGAGCGGGACACTGCAGGGCACAGCGGGGGACACAGCAGGACACAGCGGGGGACACAGGGAGGACACAGCGGAACACAGAGTGGGACACAGTGAGGACACAGCCGGACACAGCGGGACACAGCCGGGACCCAGCAGTGGACACAGCGGGACACAGCGGGGGACACAGCGGGACACAGCGGGGGACACATGGAGGACTCAGCGGGACAAAGCGGGGACACAGCGGCGACTCACCGGGGGACACAGCGGGGGACAAAGCGGGACACCACAGAACACAGTGGGAAACAGCGGGACACAGCGGGGAAACTGAGGGGACACAGGGGGACAAAGCGTGGGACACATAGGGACACAGCGGGGGAGACAGCGGGACACAGTGGGACACAGCGGGGGACACAGGGGGGACACAGCGGGACCAAGCGGGACACAGCGTCGATACAGCGGGGACACAGCGGGACACAGCGGGGACACAGCGAGGACACAGCAGAACACAGCGTGGGAAACAGCGAGGACACAGCGGGACACAGCGAGACACAGCGGGACACAGTGGGGACACAGCAGTAGACACAGCGGGACAAAGCGAGGACAGAGCGGGGACACAGCGGGGACACAGCGGCACCCAGCAGGACACAGCGGGGCACACAGCGGGACACAGCGGGACACAGCTTGGGACACAACGGGAACACAGCAGGACACAGCCGGGGACACAACGAGGACACAGCGGGACACAGCGGGACACAGCGTGGGACAAAGCGGGAGATAGCAGGGGACACAGCGAGGACACAGCGGGACACAGTGGCGACACATAGAGGACTCAGCGGGGGACACAGTGGGGGACAGAGCGGGACACAGTGGGACCCAGCGGGGACAAAGCGTGGACACAGCGGTGGACAGAGCGGGAGACAGAGGCGGACACAGCGAGGACACAGCGGGACACAGCGGGGACACAGAGGTGGCTCAGGGAGGCCACAGCGGGGGACAAAGCGGGACACCACGGAACACAGCGGGACACAGCGTGAAACAGCGGTGAACCTGCGGGGACACAGCGGGACACAGCGGGGGACACAGCGGGACACAGCGGGGACACAGCGGGGACACAGCGGGACACAGCGGGACACAGCGGGGGACACAGCGGGGGACAGCGGAGACAGAGAGGGGCCAAAGCGAGACACAACGGTGACACAGCTGGACACAACAGAGTACACAACTGGACACAGCGGGCACACAGCGGGGACACAGCGGGACATAGCGGGACAAAGCGGAACACAGCGGGTGTCACAGCGGGACACAGCAGGGGACTCAGCGAGGACACAGCGGAACACAGCGGGAGACACAGGTGGGGACACAGCGGGACACAACGGGGAACACATCGAGGACACAGCGGGACCCAGCAGGAGACAGCATCGATACAGCAGGGACACAGCGGGACACAGCGGGACACAGCGGGATGCAGCTGGGGACACAGCGGGGACACAGTGGGACACAGCGGAACACAGCGAGGGACAAAGCGGGAGACAGCGGGGGACATAGCGAGGACACAGGGGGACACAGCGGCGACACAGAGGGGACTCACCGGGGGACATAGCGTGGGACAAAGTGGGACACCACCGGACACAGTTTTACACAGCGGGACACAGCGGGGACACTGCGGGACACAGCAGGACAAAGCGGGGGACACAGCGGGACACAGCGGCACACAGCGGGGGACCAATCGGGGGACAGCGGAGACAGAGAGTGGCCACAGTGAGACACAGCGGTGACACAACTGGACACAGCGGGATACACAGCGGGACAGAGCGGGCACACAGCGGGGACACAGCGGGACACAGCGGGACACAGCGGGGACACAGTGGGACACAGCGGGAAAAAGTGGGAGACACAGCGGGACACAGCAGGCACACAGCGGGGACACAGCGGGACACAGCGGGACACAGCGGGGACAAAGCGGGACACAGTTGGACACAGCGGGACACAGCGGTGGACACAGCGACACACAGTGGTGGTCCCAGTGAGGACACAGCAGGACACAGCAGGGACACAGCGAGGACACAGCTGGGGACACAGCGGTGGACACAGCGGGACACAGTGGGGAACACAGCGAGGACACAGCGGGACACAGCGGGACACAGCGTCGATACAGAGGGGACACAGCGTTACACAGCGTGATACACACCGTGGTACACAGCTGTGGACACAACGGGACACAGTGGGGGCACAGCCGGACACAGCCGTACACAGTGGGACACAGCGGGGACAAAGCGTGAGACACAGCGGGGGACAGAGAGGGAGACAGTAGGGGACTCAGCGAGGACACAGCGGCACACAACGGGACACAGCGGGAAACAGAGGTGAACCTGCGGGGGCACAGCGGGACACAGCGGGATACAGTGGGGACACAGAGAGGACACAGCGGCACACAAAGGGACACAGCGGGAAACAGAGGTGAACCTGCGGGGACACAGCGGGACACAGTGGGGGACACAGCGGGACACAGCGGGGGACATAGCGAGGACACATTGGGACACAGCCGGGACACAGCGGGACTCAGCGGGGCACAGCAGTACACAGCGGGACACACCGGGACACAGCGGGGACACAGCAGAGACACAGCGTGGGACACAGCGGGACACAGCGGGGGACACAGGGAGGACACAAAGGGACCCAGGTAAACCCAGCGTCGATATGGCAGGGACACAGCAGGACACAGCGGGGAAAAAAGCGAAGACACAACGGAACACAGCGTGGGACACAGCGAGGACACAGCGAGGACACAGCGGGACACAGTGGGGACAAAGCCGTAGACACAGCGCGGACACAGCGGGACACAGCGGGAAACACAGCGAGGACACAGCGGGACACAGGGTGACACAGCGTCGATACAGCGGGGACACAGCATTACACAGCGTGGTACACAGCTGTGAACACAACGGGACACAGTGGGGGCACAGCGGGACACAGCGGGACACAGTGGGACGCAGCAGGGACAAATCTTGAGACACAGCAGGGTACAGAGCGGGAGACAGCGGGGAACACAGCGAGGACACAGCGGTACACAGCGCTGACACTGCGGGGCACACAGCGGTACACAGCGGGGAACACAGCGGGGGACACAGCGGGACACAGAGGGACACAGCGGGGGACACAGGGGGGACACAGCGGGACACAGTGGGGGACACAGCGAGGACACATTGGGACACAGCAGGGACACAGCGGGACGCAGCGGGGGACACAGCAGTACACGTCGGGACACAGCGGGACACAGCGAGGGACGCAGAGGGGTACACAGCGGGATAAAGCGGGGAACACAGCGAGGACACAACGGGATCAAGCGGGACACAGCGTCGATACAGCGGGAACACAGCGGGACACAGCGGGGTACACAGCTGGGGACACAGCGGGACACAGCGGGGGACACAGCGGGACACAGCGGGGAACACAGGGAAGACATAGCGGGACCATGCGGGACCCAGCGTCGTTACAGCTGGGACTCAGCTGAT
>NW_012291676.1:0-1904 GCF_000151885.1 Dipodomys ordii | reverse complement strand
TCTCCCGCTCTGTCCCTGGCTGTGTCCCGCTGTTTCCCGCTGTGTCACGCTGTGTCCCCCACTGTGTCCTGCTGTGTCCCTCTGTGTCCCGATCTGTCCCCCTCTGTGTCCCCCGCTGTGTCCCTGCTGTGTCTCGCTGTGTCCTCACTGTGTCTCCTGCTGTGTACCGCTGTGTCCTCTGTTGTGTCCCCCGATGTGTCCTGCTGTGTCCCCCGCTGTGTCCCCGCTGTGTCCCGCTGTGTCCCGCTATGTCCCCCACTGTGTGCCCCGCTGTGTCCCCATTGTGTCCCCACTCGGTCCCGCTGGGTCCCGCTTGGTCCCCTGCAGTGTCCCTGCTGTGTCCTCGCTCCATCCCCCGCTCTGTCCCGCAGTGTCCTCGCTGTGTCCCCTGATGTGTCCCGCTGTGTCCACTGCTGTGTCCCGCTGTGTCACGCTATGTCCCGCTCTGCCCCGCTGTGTCCCCGCTGTGTCCTGCTGTGTCCCCCTCTCTGTCCCCCGCTTTGTCCGGCTGTGTCCACCGCTGTGTCCCGCTGTGTCCCGCTGTGTCCCCCGCTTTGCCCGTTGTGTCCCCGCAGTGTCCCCGCTGTGTCGCACTGTGTCCCGTGTTGTCACGATATGTCCCCTGCTGTGTCCCCCGCTGAGTCCCCTCTGTGTCCCCACTATGTCCCGCTGTGTCCTCGCTGTGTCCCCCGCTGTCTACCGCTTTGTCACCCGTTGTGTCCTGCTGTGTCCCTGCTGTGTCCCCCGCATTGTCCTCGCTGTGTCCCTCTGTTTCCCTCTGTGTCCCATGCTGTGTCCTGCTGTTTCCCTCTGTGTCCCCCGCTGTGTCCCGTTGTGTCCCCTGCTGTGTCCCGCTCTGTCCCCCGCTGTGTCCCGCTGTGACAAATGCTGTGTCCTGCTCTGTCCCCCGCTGTGTCCCGCTGTGACCAATGCTGTGTCCCTGCTGTGTCCCCGCTGTGTCCAGGCTGTGTCTCCGCTGTATCCCGCTGTGTCCCGCTGTGTCCCCCGTTGTGTCCCGCTGTGTCCCCCGCTGTGTCCCGCTGTGTCCAATGCTGTGACCCCGCTCTGTCTTGCTGTGTCCCGCTGTATCCCCCGCTGTGTCCCACTGTGTCCCCCGCTGTGTCCCGCTGTGTCCTCGCTGTGTCCCTGCTGTGTCCCGCTGTGTCCCTGCTGTGTCCCCCGCTGTGTCCCCCGTTGTGTCCCGCTGTGTCCCCCTGTGTCCCGCTGTGTCCTGCTGTGTCCCCCACTGTCCCCCACTTTGTCCCGCTTTGTCCCCCCTGTGTCCGCCGCTGTGTCCCACTGTATTCCCCGCTGTGTCCCGCTGTGTCCCCGCTGTGTCCCCTGCGTTGTCCTCGCTGTGTCCCTCTGTTTCCCTCTTTGTCCCCCGCTGTGTCCTCGCTGTGTTCCCCGCTGTGTCCCTCTGTGTACTCCGTTGTGCCCCCGCTGTGTCCCGCTGTGTCCCCCACTCTGTCCCGCTGTGTTCCACTTTGTCCCCCACTGTGTCCCGCTGTGTTCTGCTTTGTCCCCCTTTGTGTCCCTGCTGTGTCCCCGCTGTGTCCAAGTGTGTCCCGCTGTGTCACGCTCTGTCCCCCGCAGTGTCCCGCTGTGTCCCATCTGTGTCCCGGTGTGTCCTTGCTCTGTCTCCCGCTGTGTTCCGCTTTGTCCCCCCTGTGTCCGCCACTGTGTCCCGCTGTATCCCCTGCTGTGTCCCGCTGTATCCCCAGCTGTGTCCCCGCTGTGTCCCCCGCATTGCCCTCGCTGTGTCCCTCTGTGTCCCCCGCTGTGTCCCGTTGTGTCCCCTGCTGTGTCCCCCGCTGTGTCCCGCTGTGACCAATGCTGTGTCCCCGCTGTGTCCGGCTGTGTGCCCATTGTGTCCCGCTGTGTCCCCGCTGTGTCCCGCTTGA